>NW_007727195.1:288428-296678 GCF_000696425.1 Galeopterus variegatus | reverse complement strand
ATTGGCCTAATTGTTTTCTTGCCCCCCCCCCCCCACCTCATGTAATTCTTGGCAGTTAGGGTTTCTTATAAAATTCTTTCCTGGAGGGGCCTTTGCAGATAAGATGAGCAGCACATTGTGTTTTAGAATAATACGTGGTAAGAACCAAGATGATGAAATAATTTTTGAGACTTCTGGACAACTTTCATTGGAGGTAAAAGTGTGACATAATATAGAAGATCCCTCTGGCTTACTTATCCCCATTGTGACAGGAATTTGCCATTTTCATGGTCTCATATGTTGCAGCATGAGAAAGAAATGACTCTATGGAGTAGAAATCTATAATAAAATCTGCTCACAGACAGTTTCAGAGTAGGGCAATCTCTAGGGTATTGAAAATAATTAGGCTCTGGTGTCCAGTCCTAGGCTCAGCTGCATTCCTTCGTGGGCCAGGCTACCTTTGTCATCTCATACTAAAATTTCAACTTTGACTAGGTTGATGCAACTCATACCATTTTTAACTCAAGGCCCTTGGCATATACTGAAAAGTGCTCCCTCGTCAGTTGGTCTATTACCCTGTCTACAGACAAAGAGGATGGCCCTGAAAACTGTAACCAACAGGGCAAGATCTCAGCTCCAATTTGGGGCTTGCCATGTCTTTTTGGTTAGGTAAGCCTTCAATTTGGGGACAGGATCAGAGCTGTGTCATGGATCTAGTGTATCTTTGTACCCTATCCAGCTCTCAAGACTGCCTTATCTCTAAATGAATGGTTTAGGAATTGACAGAATGGTCATGACCATTTTCTGGTGCCATCATGGGTGTAGTGGATTGAATTATGCCCCCCCCCCAAAACTTATTGAAGCTTGATGGTGTCCCCTGAGTTTTATGTGTTAGAAACTTAGCCCATACTGTGACTGTTAAGAGGGTGGGAACTCCTATTATGGTAATTAAAAGGTGGAGCCTTGAAGAGGTGATTGGATTATAGGACCCTGCAGTAGTGAATGGATTTAAAATGGTGGTCAGGGGAGTAGATCTGAGGGCTTTAAAATAAGAGTAGAGTCTGTCTCCCTCTCTTACTCTCTCTGCACTCTCTGCTTCCACAATCTTGCAATGTGAGACCCCTGGTTAATTTGCCACCACCAGGTGGACTTTGGACTTCCCAGCCTCAGAAACTGTAAGCAATAAATTTCATTCTCTTTATAAATTACCCAGTTCCAGGTATTTTGTTATAAGCAACATAAATGGATTAATACAATGGGCCAGGCTACCTCCCTCTTATACTAAAATTTCAACTTTGACTAGGTTGATGCAACTCATACCATTTTTAGCCTGTCAGTACATTCTACCCCTGCTCTTCAGAATCAGTTAAACTTTTTCAACTGGGTGTCTAGGACTAAGAATACACAGAGGAGACCAAGACCTGTAGCCAGTTCAGAGGCTACAAAAGACATATAATTGTAGGAGAGGGTTATACAGGTGACTTTCTCTCTCAGCATAATATGGATTGTATTAGTTGAGGCTCTTTGGTTGCAAGCAATAGAAACTAACCTTGCCTAACTTAGAGGAAAAAAGAACAACTTTTGGATGGATATGGAGTGGGTCATAGAATTGAAAGAAAAGTAGAACAAACATTTCCAGAGCTGGACAGCTCTAATAATACAGGAAACAGAAACTGATAAATAGTTACATCAAGGTACCACTGCTGGGATAGATCCACTACAGACATTTTCTGGTCTGTATTACTCAGCTGATTATTTGAACTCCCAGGAAAGAGTCTGACTGGCTGGCTTGGGGTATAAACCTACCTCTTGGCCAGGGGAAGGCCCTGCACCTTGGATGACAGTCTTACTAGCACTACCCATAATGGAAGTGGGGGGGACATAGGAGGGGGTGCTTCCCCAAAGCCAAACCAGGTTGTTCCTACCAAAAGAAAGGGAGGTTCTGAGACAACAGATGTACACTACACAACCTGTTCTGCAGGGTTCTACAGTGAGAGAGTAGGTTCAGCCTTATCGCCAAAGAAATGGGCTACTATACAGGGATTTCTGCTTAGTAGGTGCCAAAAAGACCATTATCCAGCTTAGAAGTTCTTGGCTATGATTTCAGTGTTTTTTTTGTCTCCAGTATATTTTTAGAATTTAAATCAGTAATTAGCAAAAGTCATCTTTGGTTTGTAGTTGCCTGGAGTAGAATGAATTTTTAAAGGTCTTTGAATGTGATAAAAATTATCATCATCATCATTATCACATATCATCATCATATCATTACCAAAATTAGGGCCAGTCATTAGAGGTAAACTGTCAGAGGAACATCCCAATTACTTTGTCACTTTTGAGTTATGTAGATTGACAGGATTTGAGTCTTTGAGGACATTGACCAGAGTGAATGACTTTAAATGAATTAGCAAGAGGGGTATTTCTGCTTCTGTAGGCTGAGGGATTTGTAACAAGAAGCCATATTGTGGATAGTAGGTTACAATAACAAAGGGGATTTTAAAATGAGGATGACACATTGATTTGGAATGTTTTCTCATCTGTATTTACTTATTCCTAAATATTTTCCTTCATGCTTGCTTTTTCAAGTGGATGACCAGCTGTGTGCCACCTTTTTCTTCTCTCTTTGCCTCTGTTTCTGATTTTTTTCTTTTCCTTAACCACTCTACTTTCCTTCCTCCAATCCCATGTTTTTTCTCTAAATCTTCCTTTCTTTAACCTTATTTCATCTCTCCCTTTCTTTTCCTTATTTGGTCATTCAGTCTATAACTTCTATTCCTTTTCCTGAGATTCCCTTCCCTTTTCCTTCTCCAAACTGCCATCCTAGCCACCATCCCCCCAAGCTTCTTATCTCTCTGCTGTTAATCCCCAATGTGTTT
Organism: Galeopterus variegatus; assembly: GCF_000696425.1. Classification (NCBI taxonomy): domain Eukaryota; kingdom Metazoa; phylum Chordata; class Mammalia; order Dermoptera; family Cynocephalidae; genus Galeopterus; species Galeopterus variegatus. The sequence continues at coordinate 293,826 of NW_007727195.1, read as the reverse complement.
ACTGACCTGTGTGCCAAAAAGCAAAATCCCTAGGGCCCCCTACATACCAGTGCATTGAAAAGCAGCAGCTGTCCTTGCTCAACAAGTTCTTGTGATTCATGAATCAATGGATAAGAACTTTTGCAGCGAAAGTTTACATGTATATGTTTGTATATATATATGAGATATATGACAGTGTTTGCTGAATGGAGAGAGACTTGGATCTTTTCTGGTGGAGTAGATAATTAAGCAGAAAGCTTTGCCTAAACATTTCTTTATTAAATTAGTGGATGAGATCCTAAGAAGTTATATAAGGAAAATAGATGATATTAAAGAGAAAAATGGGAACAGGAGACCAACAAACAATCAGGCATTAGAATATCCTGCTGACACATTTTTGATAGCAGACACAAGGAATTTATTACAGATGCAGTGACAGAACAGAAAGCAGAACCAGGAAAGAAAGAGATGGTAATAAAATCCAAGTGATTCATATATTTAAATGAAAGAAAGAAGAGGGCAGTGTACACAACGTGAAAGGGCAAGAAAATGGAAGTAGAGTCATAACTGGTGGAGAGAAACAGATCAGAAATATATGAAGTCCTCATATCAATAAAATATTACATGTTAGACAACAAATGAGGGGAAATGCAATTACAGTACTCAGATGCAGTATCTGCAGTACTTTTGGTATACAAAAGCTAGACCGTACTAGAGTAGTATCTTTTTAAAAAGTAACTTCAGAAATCAAGTCCCCAGTGAAGAGAATTAGAAGAATTTAAATAGATGAAATAAGGAACAGTGGCAGGTGATACAAATCTTAAGCTAGAAAAGTGATTTTAAATGGTATTGGCAAGTTAACCACTGGTGAAAAAGAAAAGCAAAATTGTGCTATATTCCCTGAGTGTTGAGAGACCAACTTGGCCTAAAAAAGAACAGATCCACCTAATAGTTTGCCAAGTACTGTGCTAGGTGCTTTGCATACTCTTCTGATTTAAGCCTCACTATACATTAAAATGAAGCCAAGGACTGAGAATGATATTCATTGGGAGGAAAAAGCAGAGGGAATTTTCTGAGCCAGTTCCAAAGTCATAAGACTCAGGGGGAATAACTGATTTTGTCAAGTCAGAGTGAACAGCCAAAGGCAGCAGACATAGGATACTGTCAGAGGTAAATCACCCAGCTCAGTCTGTTCTTTCTTATTGCAAGGTCAGAGGACCATAGCAAGCCAGCCAAATGTTTTCAACCATGGAAATCCCCTAACTTTCCAACTGCTGCAGTCCCACAGCTCCGAGGTTTTACTCACAGGATGACTCTCTTCCAGCTTTCAAATCTCTCCAAGTTGATTAATCATTTTCTTGTTCTGACTCATTCAGACCTCTAGAAAATAGCTGTAGATACTGGACATACTGTGTAGATCAACAAGGTCAGATAAGTAGGCTTGATGTTGGTCTATAGAAAAATCTAGAATATATCGCCAAAAGCTTTTAAGCACACTGTCCTAAGATGTGAGCTATGTGGGCCTGTAGCCAAAGGCCGTTGGCTCATTCATGTGTTTTAAGTAGGATCTTTTCATATGCATTAGGAAACTTGGGTATGTGTGACTATTTTGGTTATACAATGTAAGGTTAGGTAGGTGTTGCAGGCCAGTTACTTAGAAAATAGAATTCCATTGTGACAGCTTGTTTTTTATATCTATTTAGATGGACTATGGGCTAGATCATAACTTCCTAACAATAATAACAGCCATAGCAAAAACATACAACGCTACTTATTATTTGTCTGGTACTATACTAAGTATTTTCCATGAGGGACCATATTCACAGGACTAAAGGGTCGGTTCTGGTTGTCTGAGTCAAGGCCATATATGCTGATTACATTATTTCATCTGGCTAATATTCCTCATCGTGAAGTTTCTTTTAGGAGAAATATTCATTTTTAGATTTGTGATTATATTTTTAAGTCATACTAATAATAACAGCCATAGCAAAAACATACAACGCTACTTATTATTTGTCTGGTACTATACTAAGTATTTGCCATGAGGGACCATATTCACAGGACTAAAGGGTCAGTTCTGGTTGTCTGAGTCAAGGCCATATATGCTGATTACATTATTTCATCTGGCTAATATTCCTCATTGTGAAGTTTCTTTTAGGAGAAATATTCATTTTTAGATTTGTGATTATATTTTTAAGTCATACCGGAAAGTTTACTTCTCTTTTGTAATGCTCTAATCTCCTGGTTTATTCATTCAGTTCATGGACATTTATTTAGCACTTAAGTGTACTAGTCATTGGAAATACAGCTGTAAACAAGACATCACCCCAGACTTGAAGTCATGCATTGTGTTAGTGCTTTGTGATTGTTATGAGCAAAATACTTGGAGAAGCACAAAAGAAGCTGCACAAATTTCTGCAAAGAAGATGAGGAAACATTTGATTTGGAACTTCAAGAATATATAGAAATTTTCCAGATTGACAAGGGTGGGAGGGGCACCATCAATAGAGGGAACAGCATGTGTACATGCAAAGAGCTGTGAAAGAGCATAGTATGTTTAGGGTAAAAAAAGACATTTGTTTATGGGGGTGTGGCAAAAAGTGAGCCTATTAGGTTCAGTTGAGGTAAGATTGTGCTGGACCTTGTGTAGCATACTAAGACATTATCCTGTAAATCCTGGAAGGGCTTATGGGGGGTTTAAAGAAAGAAACTTAATTTGCTCTCCCTGTCAGAACTGTGTGCACTCTGTAACATCTTTGGTCATAGTAGTCCAGTTTTCCTAATAATTTTGTTAATGTGTTGTGAATGATTGGAAATTTGATTATGTAGTGTATATGATATTAGATTGTGAATTGCTGGGACTTATGTAACAGCTTACCAACATCTGGAGATAACTGGTACCTGATATCCTCTTAAGGAAAATTTGCCTTCAAATTTGAAGCTGGAAGGTCACTGGAAAAACTATTTTAAAAAATCATGATACATGGCTTTTTAGAATCTCGGTACATATGTTAAGAATTGTGTACAAATTGAAATGTCTGTGTAATGACCCTCAATGCAACCAATAAAATCTCAATTATGAAAGAAAAAAAATTGTCTTCCTTTTTCAGGAAGATAATTCCAGTGATAGTGTAAAATGGGAAAGAAGGGTTAAAAAGGGACACATTAGAAAGCTGTTGTGTAGTCTGGAAATGGTAGCAGTAGGGGACAGGTGAAGGGATAGGTTTGAGATGCATTTCAGAAGTCAAATTGGCAGACTACATAACTGGCTGGATACAGGGGTTGATGTTTGGATGATACCGTGATTAGGGACTTGGGTGTCTGGGTAGATCACGATGCCTCCAACAAGAAATTCAGAGGAAAAGTAGCCTTGGGAAATGATGAGGTCACTTTGTAACATGTTGAATTTAAATTAAGGCACTAATGAGACAAGACATTCAGGTGAAGTCCAGTAGTCGACCGTAGTATGGGTCAAGAAAGAGAGATGAGAAGTCCCTGAAGTATTTGAAGACAGGACAGCCGACTAGAACAATTAAGCAGAAGAGAAGAAAGCCAAGGACAGAAGAGAGTATATTCTGTTCAGATTGTATGTGTATCAAGGAAATCTATTCATGCTGTATGTACTGAGTTTAAAGAATTACAAACTGGGTGTTTTGCAACCATGTTTGTTGTTTTTATGGCAGAAAACACTTAGGATTCTGTTCTTTTCCTGCACATGACTAACAAACTTTTTAATGAGGTTTGAAGCCTCATTGACCTCCTCCAGGCCATTATCTTTGTGTCTACTTTGGGGATGAGTTGGGAAGTTGTTCTCTGAAATACATAAACACATTCTCTTGCTCAGCTTTCCCTAGGTGACCTGGATTCCAAAGGACTGCTGGCTTTATATAGACTTGCAGACATCCACACAAAGAAGTGTCATTTGTATGCAGCCCCTTCACTAAATGTAAGAATCTGTTCCTTAAGCCTCTGAGAAAGCACCGCAAATGGATTCCCCAGCATTTGCCCACTTTCAAGGACACCTGTACGACCTTCATCAAATCAGTTCACCCCCCTCCCCCTTTTATTCAGCTGCTATTTCAATTATGTGAGCTGTCTCAAAATTCCCTGTCCTGGGAAATTTCTTCAGAAGAGAGTTATTGGAAAAAATATTTTTGCTGTGGAGCGATCTCAGGGATTTAAATCTTTTCCAGTCTACAGAGCACCTGGATTTGAGGGTCTATCCCCGCCTGACTCTGGAAGAATGAACTTCATCTTGAATTGGAGCTCATAAGCACATTGAGAAACTATGAGTCTATTTTCTCCTGCTGTTCACTTAAGCAATGAAAAATAAACGAATTCAGATAGATGAGAGCTGGTTTTAAGTATCACAACATGGGGCCTGGAAGTGTGCTAGAATGTGGGAGCCTTGGTTTTAGTGCCATATGCATAAGTGTCTTATGCAGGTCTTTGCAGCTGCCTCCCTCACAGATGCCACACTTTCTGTTTGTGGTGGTAATTGACTTGCTGTTGTCCCACACTGCTTCTGACTTCTAGTGCCTTACACCTAAGAGGTCTGTGATAAATATTTCTTAACTGGTTGGATTTTCCAAGTTGCAGAGGCTACTTAACATGTAAAGGCTTCTGAGGTCCATGAATGTGATCCACTTTATTTGCAAAGGAAAGGTACATTCATTGACCCAAGGTCACAAACTGGCAGCCATGGGATTCTCTGGCCCACAGACATATTTAATTGACTTCTCAGTGATGTCTTTTTAAAATATATGAATTCAGTGTTAGCATTTAAAAGTCAAGAGATATAATATAAAAACCCAGGTTTCTGTCATCTCTTCAGAATTGGAAGATCTGGCAAGTTTGGGCCACTTTCTCACAGTGTGACAGTTCATTAAACTGAATACCTGCAGCCCCCTTTAGAATGGGCACGTCTCTCCCTGTTTGTCAAAGTCCCCAGCACTTCCTATTTGCCCTGCATCTGACCCTTCTCACTCACATATGTTACATGCATGGCCTCTGTAGGCTTTCATTTGTAGGCCCTGGTAGTACAATTATCTAGATACTTACAAATTAGCATGATGTTTCAAGAACATTTTAAACAATTTTATTGAGATATAATTTACATACCATCAAATTCACCTATTTAAAGTGTACAATTTAATATTTTTTGGTTTATTCACAGAGTTGTGCAACTACTCCCACTATCGAATTTTAGGACATTTTTACCCCCAAAAGAAATCCTGTACCCATTAGCAGTTACTCCCCATTCCCTCCCCCATTCCCTACCCCAGACCTAGGCAAACACTAATCTACTTTCTGTTTCTGTGGATTTAGGTTGTTCCTTTCTGCTTTTTAGCTATTATAAATAACACTTCTATGAATTGTTTACATGTTTTTGCACAGACATGTGTTTTTATTTCTTCTT
>NW_007727195.1:284503-288384 GCF_000696425.1 Galeopterus variegatus | reverse complement strand
CTTCAGAATTGGAAGATCTGGCAAGTTTGGGCCACTTTCTCACAGTGTGACAGTTCATTAAAACTGAATACCTGCAGCCCCCTTTAGAATGGGCACGTCTCTCCCTGTTTGTCAAAGTCCCCAGCACTTCCTATTTGCCCTGCATCTGACCTTCTCACTCACATATGTTACATGCATGGCCTCTGTAGGCTTTCATTTGTAGGCCCTGGTAGTACAATTATCTAGATACTTCCAAATTAGCATGATGTTTCAAGAACATTTTAAACAATTTTATTGAGATATAATTTACATACCATCAAATTCACCTATTTAAAGTGTACAATTTAATATTTTTTGGTTTATTCACAGAGTTGTGCAACTACTCCCACTATCGAATTTTAGGACATTTTTACCCCCAAAAGAAATCTTGTACCCATTAGCAGTTACTCCCCATTCCCTCCCCCTATTCCCTACCCCAGACCTAGGCAAACACTAATCTACTTTCTGTTTCTGTGGATTTAGGTTGTTCCTTTCTGCTTTTTAGCTATTATAAATAACACTTCTATGAATTGTTTACATGTTTTTGCACAGACATGTGTTTTTATTTCTTCTTAGAATATACCTAGGAGTGGAATTGTTCAGTCACATGTTAACTCTATGTTTTAATATTTTGAGGAACTGTCAGATTGTTTTCCAAAGTGACCACACCAGTAATATATGAGGGTTTCGGTTTTTTTACTTTCTTTGCCAACACTTTTTATTATCAGTCTTATAGTCATTCAAGTAGTTGTGAAGTGGTATTTCATTGTGGTTTTGATCAAAAGCATTTTTTACAAAATAGGATTCCTTAATTGTTATAAGGAAATGTTGCTGATAGATTGTGCTAACTCTTACTCATCACTGGGATGCTCAGCTTGATCTCAACTCTTAAAGCTGGACCGTATAATGTAATACAATATATCCCTGGGTTGTGGTCTGTGGAGTACCCGCACTGAATTCCATCAACTTGGCTTGATGTGATGCTTGTTAAAAATTCAGATTCCTGGATCCCACTAGGGATCAGAATATCTGGGGGTTTAGTGTGACCTTGGGTGAGATGTGTTGCTCCTCTTAGCCTGTTTCTGGATCTACATCAGGGAAATGGACAGGATGATACCTATGGTCCTTTTCAGCTATAATGTTCTGTAGCATTCTGTGAACCACTGTTAAAAGACACTAGTTATGCAGGAATCTTGGTGACTTAACAACAACAAAACGACATTTACTGAACAGTCACAAAGAGTAAGGGACCATGTTCACTGCGCAGGCCACACAGATGATTAAGCTGTCCTCATGAAAATACAATCTCGGGAGACTCACTGCAGTCGAGTCACGACTGTTATCTGAGGAAATGCCTCTGCTCTTCCATCATTTCCCTTAGGAGCACCTAGAGGATGAGGATGGCATCGCTTTCTCAGGACCTTTCCCATGCCCATTCTCTTCTTCTGATTCCTTTTGTCCTCTTCTCTGATTCCCCTTCTCAAGGCGTCACCAGTAGCACCATGGCCACTCTTGGTGGGATTGAGTTTAGCAACACTGAGGATTGCTAAGTGTGTGGAGTCAGCTCAAGAGCAGTTACAACTGTCCTCTCTATCTCTCCCTGAGAAGAACTGCTTTCTCATTGCACCCCAACCCTCCAGAGAAGCAAGCGGTGCCCTGCTCCAGCTTCCAGCTCTTCTTCCAGGAAGCTGTATTTCTTTACAGTCTTTTTTTTTAAACTGAGCTTCAGGACTCCACTCTAGTGCCTGGCTTTGATATGTTTTCTTCAACTCACTGCTGTCTCTCTTCTTTCACTCCCTCTTACTTCCACCCACCCATTCCTTCAGCTCAGCCTGGTGGTACTGACCCAGGTCTGAGACCCTAGACCCTTTATAATCACCACCAGCCAAAAGAACCACATGAGGCCTCTTTGTCCAACAGAATCTGATATGACTATCAGATGTTCCTGTAATCTCATTTCAAATATTCTCTTCCATTGTCCTCTTAAATACACTTCACTGTCAAGGGCTCTGGTTTTAAGCTGAGAAAATTTGGCCACTCTAAGTGTAATTTAATATCTGAATAAAAAAATGAAAGGTTTTATGTTGGATATGAAAAAGTTACATTAGTCACATTGTTCTGGCCCACAACCGTTCCTTATTTTTACATGGTCTGTCTACCCAGCAGTCCACAGTCTGGCCACAAGAACATCCATGAAGGCATCTGGAGCAGAGAGACCTTTTCACTAAGTGTGACAATGACATTGTCCAGGAACCCTCAGCCCCTTTTTTATCAGCAGCAGTGGTTTTTATAGGGCACCCTTATTACCCTGGGTGTTATATCTGCAACAATAAAGACTGCCTCGGGTCTTTAGTTTTCTTCACCTCAGAGCAGACCTCATTGTATATATTTGGAGCCACAGCACAAGCCTGCTACATCTGTAATGAGTGGAATGACTTAGAATAGCACCTTTCACCCCAGAATCTGGAAGCCTTTAACAGCCTCAACTCCACTTCCATATACAACCACTTAGGGAAGGACAGACAATAAACAGGAACTTCTGGTGATTGTCTGATTAGGTAGATTGGAGAGAAAAAGAAGATGGTGTCCACTAGCAGCGTGAGCCTTTTTCCTTCAGGCCAAAATAGCAGACAAATCTTTAAAGATTACATGGGAATTTGAAACAGATTTGTTTCCAAAGGCCATTTGGGTGGAGGGAAGGTAGTGTGGAGTACAGATATATGGGGAACGGGACTAGAGGCAGGAAAACCAGGTAGAGGCTGTCGTATTTCAGGTGAAAGATGGTAAGGCCTAAAGTGGGACAATCATAGGGATGGAGAAGGTAGCACAGGTTTGAGAAATATTTAGGGGTATGTCGTAAAAGAGTAACTAGGGTATTTTCTCTGTAGCATATATGTAATTAATGCTTTTTACTTACCTAATATTTCATTGCAAGTGCTGCTCAGAATTGCTAGGAGGTTAAATGGTGGTAAAGGATGATTATTTCTCTAAGGAAGGACAAACTGAGGTTTCAACTGGCCCAGGAACTTGCTCTGTATGCTGAGTCACTAGCAAAATAAGGTGAAGTGTCCAGAGTACAAAATACCTCTTGTTTTCATGTGGCCTGACATTTGTTCGTGTCCCTGCCCTCATTTACTTCACAGGGAAGCAGGTTCTGTTTCCATACCCATCCCAACTCACTCGCAAGTAATGCCAGAACTCAAGGACTTTAACCCTTGAAATTTGCCTTGATGATCTTCTTTCTGAAGAATTATAGGACTATTTTATATTCCTCCAAGTTAAGCTATGAGAGAAAGAAAGGTTATCTGACCCTTTTGTCGGGTAGGTTGGGAAGAAGGTGAGAAGGAAAAGGAAATGAACTAGCATTTGTTTTGTCTCAGGCACTATGTTGAGCACTTTATATATGTTACTTTATTAAACTAAATAAAAGCAAATTCATATGTGACATGTCTGCAGAGAAAAGCAATTCCAATGAGCTGCCGTCTTTGCATGTTTATCGTTAGTTCTGTTAGCCAGTAGCTGTTTGTATGTCATCATGGCTTTAGCCTCACATGCCTACCAGGGCCTCTTCTATGACATCTTCTCATCTTTCCCTCTGAAGTGTGGTTCTGGTGTACTGAAAACCCCAATTGCATATTCTTTCCTCCTGGAAGCTGCAATACAGGGTTGGAACCTAGCATCAAGCAACCTTCTTTTTCTTTTCTCCCTCTTTTTTTTCCCCTTTCCACCTTTGTTTTTATTTTTTATTCTTTAATCGAAACATAGTTGATTGTACATATCTGTGGGGTACCACACTGAATAGCAATACCTGTGTACAATATGTGATGCTCAAATCAGGATAATTAGTATATTCAGCATTACAC
>NW_007727195.1:283089-283887 GCF_000696425.1 Galeopterus variegatus | reverse complement strand
TTGTGGCCCTTTACCAATTTCTCGCTCATGTTTGCCCAGAATGAACTCTTTTCTCATCTTTGCTCATCAAAAATCCCATCACCCTGCAGGGTACCCTCCCCAGCCATCCTCACCGAGGAGCTGTTGGAAGTGATCACCAATCTCTCGACTCCTAGATAGTCTATACTCGAATGGCACTTGTCACAGATTGCCTGGAAATGGAAGATTTCAGCACATCTTGTTTCTCCTCCTAGGTTGTTCAGTTTTTCTTACATGTCAGTACTTAGTAATTTATTAAGGCCCTTTGCTATTTTTTTGTCTCCTCAGTTTGAATTCGATATTTTCCTCTAATGTTTGAACAAATGAAGGTAGAGTACTCTGTACAGCAATCGGGATATTGCCTTGCTTCATCCACATGCACTTTTTGAGTACCTGTTAAATGTTAGTAAATGTGCTAGTTGCTGGGGTTAAAAATAATAATTAAAGCTACAATTTACTAAGCCCTTCCCAGGTGCTAAGCACCATGTTACTTAAGTACTTTTTATACATTATCTCACTTAATACTTAATGACAACCACATGAGTATTATTATCATTAGTTTATTATAATGTAAGCTGTAGATCAGAGAAGTTAGTCACTTGCTCAAGGTCACCAGCTAGTCAGTGATAGAACCTCTTAGTTATGGGATGTGATCTGCTCCTGTAACATCATGACCTTGGGCAAGGAGGCCTTCCAAAACTGAGGCTGACCCTGATGGAGCTGGTGCTGTCTGCTGACTGTACTCCTTGTAGCTAGACAGCAACTCCTTCCTTGAAGGGA
>NW_007727195.1:272650-282384 GCF_000696425.1 Galeopterus variegatus | reverse complement strand
GCTGGTGCTGTCTGCTGACTGTACTCCTTGTAGCTAGACAGCAACTCCTTCCTTGAAGGGAGTCTAGGCAGTGCATTTTAGTGTCTACTACACTAGTGATAATACCATAAGCTCTGCGTGCCATGCACTATTATTACAGTTATTAATTTAAGATGTGCTCTTCAGAATTAATTTACATCTAAAAGATGGGACTATTTATACCAGAAATTTTGAAGCAGATCGGTACTTGTTGCCTTCAGATGACTCATTGCTTCAGTTCACATATGATAATCAATGATATTTCTTCTTTTTTTTTTTTGGCAGCCATAATTTTTTGGTATTATAATGTTTTGAAATATACCAAAAACTTGTCTAGAATTATCATATCAAGGTGATTAAATGTTTTAACCTTTGCAAATTTGGGGAAACTGAAGTTTCTTTCTTTTTTCTTTCTATAAAGCATTATTCACATTTCATTGCAAACTTCCCTATATTATGCAGACTTTTAGGTGAAAAAGCAATTTTCAGCATGCTATTTTTTATTTCTAATGGTTTGTCTTTTTGGTTAAGTCATCTAGCATGAATTATTGAGTTAACATCACAAATTGTCATGGTTGATGTTACTTTGTATTTTCTGAAGTCTAGTGCTTGCTGATTTTCTTTATCCAGACTTTTCCTTCCTTGGGGATTCAGTTTCCCTTTGTTACTTATTTATAGCTCTGCTCTGGGCATGGTTTGGAGCCTTGGTTTTTATTGCTTCAATTGCTCTACAGTAATTGACACTCTATACACATTCCAGGTCCATGTTCCCTTTACATATGGACACACACTACTTGATGACTCAACTAGACTGTAATGAGTCCCCTTTATTCTGGGATATCTTTGAGATTTGGGGTTACTATGCTGGTCTGTTCCCTTAAACACAGACTGACACATTGCCTATTGGAAACAACTGACCTTTTATTTCTCCTGACATTTCATCACCATGGGTGCATCCCAATCTAATTATATGTTGATTTGTAATCAACAGAGGCTTCCTCTCATTTAATTTTCTGTTGGCTTTATATTCTCCCTGTTTGGAAACCTCCAGGATTATTTAATTTCAATTTCATTAAACAGGTCTCCTTTCATGATGACCTGCTTCCCATCTATTACTTTTCTATTCATTTACTCTGTCAACCCATATTATCTGTTTAAAAAAAACCAAAACACACTGATATGCTGGTGGGCTCTATGCTGCCGTCTAAAATGTTATTGAAAGAACTATTTGTGTTGTTATTGTTGCTATGAATAAGTCCAGTGTCACATCTCTCTACTCTATAATAAAATATACTTAACCTTAGGAGAAAAAAATAATCTTAACCAGAATCCTAACTGAAGTCTGATTTGGGTACACTGAGAATTCATCAAAAACATAGAAGCTGCATTTCCTAGGAAATAGAGGCTTTTTCCTGTATTTGGGAGTGGTGAAGGATGTGCCCAAGAACTTGGAACAGATACAGCATTGGCAGACAGACAAAAGATCTGTAGGGCAGGACTTCCTTTTTGTTCCCCTGAGCTCTCTCTCCCATTGTCTCAAGGAAGATGGAGCAAATACCCGGACAGAAGCTGCTTCGGTATTGTCTTTTGTTGATAGGCTGGTTGTGCTCAGTGATTCCTTTGGCCCATCGTGTCTGCTGGACAGTTGGAGACTTTTTGAAGCCATTGTATTGTTAGAGATTAATTAGGGTGAACGAAGCAGGGGGTAGGGGTTAACAACAATTCTTTGTTGTAAGCAGTTGCTAGTCTTGGCATCAGTATTGGTAACAAGGCCAATCTACTGGAAGGAATGGAAACAAAAGATGGAAAGGTTGTGGTTGGTTTATCTAATCCATCCAGCAGATCCACCCATGCATGGCCATTGTGCCCTGTGAGCTATCTGGAAATGCCTTTGGTCACACTGCATTCCAAGCCACTGGGTGGGTGATCTCTGGGCAGTCTTGTACATGGATTTCCTAGAACGTTTCCCATAGCAAAAAAGGGGATGCACAGGTGTGGCTTTGGCAATTAATCAGCATACTTTATAACATTTGGGTATATGAATGGGCATGGTATGAAAGACTCATGATCTTTCCCTTGAAAGGAGTACTTAGAGAGGATGTCCTAACACAAAGTAGCTGAGATGTGTTGATACCATGGCGAAAATACTTAGGGAGAACCATGACCTGTGTCCTTCATTGTCTCCTCCATCCCTTCAAGGCCAGCCAAACTCTGTTCTAGTCCTAGGAGTTTTAATCCCACTTGTATTGTGATCAAAAGGAAGTCCAGCCAGGGTGACTATAAATTTAATACTTCTGGGGCCGGCCCTGTGGCTCACTCAGGAGAGTACGGTGCTGATAGCGCCGAGGCCGCAGGTTCAGATCCTATATAGGGATGGCTGGTGCACTCTCTGGCTGAGTGTGGTGCGGACTGCACAGTGCCGAGGGTTACGATCCCCTTACCGGTCAAAAAAAAGAAAAAAAAAATTTAATACTTCCGAAATAGTGGTTCTTACTGGAAGGCTTTACAAGCTGAATGCCTATCTTCCCTCACTGATTTGGGGCAGTGGAGCTGCTGCTAAATTCTGAGTTAAGTAGACTTGCAGCTGCGGTTAATCAGATTCTTGATATATTAATAATGCATGGCAACAGTGCCTTACATAGGACCCCTGGTTTCCCACTTGAAGCCATTCATTCAATTTTTTAGTATTTGTATGATCTGCTAGTATGTGATGCTTTGTACAATTCTTCCCAAATCAGCTTTCCACCAGAGGTTTCCAAGCACAGAGAGGCCTGCCTCAAATGTCTGGTTCAAATTGTGCAACATAAGTTACCCTATATCTCTTTTCCTGTTGCTTATCAAAAAGGACAGAGGCACAGAGTCAGTTTAGAAGTGGAGGTAGGCAGGTCTCCAAGGAGATTTATGACCTTAGACATATATCTCTAAAAGGCCAATTACTGCTCTTAAATATTGAATAGGGCTCTAATCCCACAATCTGATTTGGGCCAAGGATGACTTACATTTGAAATCCCAAACTAGGACTGTTCAAGATCGGTATTAAACTCTGAGCAATGAGGCAGAGATAGTGTTCATCTAACATTATTCTGAGAGCAGGTCTGACTCTCTTGGGTCAGTGTGTGAAGAGTGGTGGTTGTCAGGGAGTAGGGGGAGGTGGTATGGGGAGTAATAGAGGGGGGACAGCAGTGTGCTTATTTTCAGTTTGTCAGCTGCTCTGGAAAATGGCCAAAATGAATGAGATACAAGCCTTCAGAGTTGTTATAAGGCAAGGAGAGGCAAGGCCCCTCCTTTTAAAAAGCTGTGTGGAATTTAGACTTAAAGTTTCATGTATATTTGGTTTGGGGCACATGTGAAATCCCTATACTTTCCCCAGGAAAATGTTAGTTCCCAGAAACACACAGTGGGCCCTAACTCCCTGGACAGAAGTGTGTCTTGAGGGAGGGGAAAAAAAAAATCCAGCACTGTTTCATTTAGCCTCCTGGCTATAGCCAGTGGGAAACACACAGTGGGCCCTAACTCCCTGGACAGAAGTGTGTCTTGAGGGAGGGGAAAAAAAAATCCAGCACTGTTTCATTTAGCCTCCTGGCTATAGCCAGTGGGGAAAGATTGATGAGAAACCTGATTAGATCTGTCTCTGTGACCTCCAGCAGATTATTGGAAAGACTTGAAAAAATCCTTTTGACATAGGCAGTGGAAGTTCCAGAAGATGGGAGAAAGGAAAGGGCTAAATCTTCTGGCCCAAAATGTGCCAGGATGTGGTGTACAAACATAACAGCCAGGGAGACTGAGCAAAGCTGAGCACTTTTATAAGAAGAGGCACTGACACCATCCTAGAAGAGAGGGAATCTGGACACTTAAAATACAGCAGATTCCATGTGGAAGGAGGAGCTTGTGAGCCCAGTGTGGTTGTGATTTCTGTTAACAGAAGTCAATGCTGGGGTATTTCTAAGCATGAGTTTATCCTTTCTTTACTGGCAGTCATGTTCCAAGTTTGATCCCGCTGCAGTGTGACTTTGGTCTAATGTTCACAACATGAAAACTCTAGGCTGTTTGTGCTGTTACTCCCAAGTAATGTTTGCATTTGTAGGGAGAGAGGAAATCTGGATAAATACAATTCTTTTCTTGGCATTGTTAAAAATGTTACTAAAAAGAGAAAAGGGTGGTTTCAGAGCTAAATGGAAATGAAGTCTTTGCAGTTTTGAAAGCTCAGGTAGGTGGCTGGGTAAGCATTTTCTTGCCGCCTATTTGTTTTAGCCCACAGTGGTTTCTGAGCCACTCTAAGAAGTTCTTATAGAGGACACAAACATACCGTAGTACAGTGGCCATCTCTCCTAAGGCTGTGTTTTCTATCCTGTGACTGAAAATTTATACAACTATTAGGACTTTTCTGAAGAATTACATTATAGATGGTCTATCATGAACTTTGAATTTTCTTTGAATTTAACTATCAAAAGCAGAACAACTTTTCATCATAGAACTAGAAGGAATGGTTATTTAGTTTACCCCTTACTTTTTGCACATTTGGAAACTGAAATTGAGAGCGGTTAAGCTACTTTCCTGAAGTTACACAGCTAGTTTGTTCAGGAACAGAAAGGAAAAACTCTTAACGTTCCTGATGCCTGGCTTTTTGTCACAATGTAAGCCCTGCCCACAGAAGGAAAGTTCAGTTCAAATTCTCTGTAACTTTAAGAACTTGCACAAATATACCAACTTTAGTAGAAACAGCTAATCAAGATAGCCTTATCATTTTCAATGGAACATAATTTTAAGGAGAATCATTTGGAATAAACTAATTTTAAACTGTAATGCTAATTCTTTGTTAGTCTAGTGGGGAGATTTTTTTTCATATGTTGTATTACATACTTTAGCATTTTCTTATTTAATACTTCTTCTAATCCTAAAAGCACTTACTTCAGCATGAATCCTAGCTCTCTAAGACAAGTTCATTTCACAAGCCCTTTACACAGAGGGCCACATGAATATAAGTATCAGCCATAAACCAGAGAAGGGTATACAGTGGGGGAAATGGTCTTCATGGTGCAGCATATTGCTTTGTAGTTCACAGAAAGCCTTCACATACGTTTCTAATTGATCTTCAGGACTGTTTTGCAAAAGCAGGAAGAGTGCATATAAGTACAGCTGTTTTCCAGAAAACAGACCAAAGCTCAGGAGATACTGACTCACCAGCACAGCTATGAAGTTATGAATTGGGACTTAATTACCAATGGGCTTTCACTCCAAGCCCACAGCTCATTTTATTACCTCATGATGTGTTAGTTGCAGAAGTGATAATGCTTTCAAAAGCTATCCTTGTTTTCTCTGTTTACTTTTCCCTCTCTTCTCCAAGGGCAGAAACTGCCAGAGCTACATTGTCTCTGTCCAGTTCCTGGTGATTTCACTTCTTAGTTTGTATTATTATATTCATGGTATTTACCTTAAATACCATGAAGGAATAGGTCTTTTAAAAACCATTAAAATGGGTTTTTCTGATTATATTCTTCACATCCTAAACTTCAGACCTAATGTTCTCTGGCTTTCCATTCAAATGAGAGTTTGACTGTTGTAAGAGTTGGCAATGCTTTCCCAGGCCACCAGCATAAATGAAGGAACTTCGTTTTTAGAAAGAAAAAAAAATGTAATTTTTAGTGAAGTTCATGATTCTGTTTTTTCTCTTCCAACAGCATGTATTTTTAAAAGATGTTATTTGTTTGTTTTTGCATGCAACACTAGGTGGCAGAATAACTACACTACAAAGCACCATGTCCTTTGTTTCTTCCTACTTGGGGGATCAAGGATCTGAATAGTGAGGCATAAACCATCTGTGGCTGCATGACATTGGACCAACCAACCCAGCCAATATTTTCTTGACAGGGAACTGGCAACAGTGATTCTAAAACATATGCTTCCAAGATACTGTCTTTAAGTTTTCCTTCTTGCTTTTTCCTCCCAGCCCCCTTGCATGTTAATTTTTCTGCCCTGTTGCATTCTCATGGGCAGCTACTTTGAAATGGCAGATTGGGATGGATGTGCCCAGTGGTGCTGGCACTCTTGCCTTTGTGTGCCAGTGGGTCATCAAGGGTCTGGGGGTAAGGTGCCTGAGCCCTTACCCGAGGGACACCAGCCACACTGGCAGAGGTGCAGCAGTGGCTGGGCTGGGTCAGCTTGAAGATGCTGCCCTCACTAATTCAGGTATACAGAACGAGTTTTTTGTTTTTAAAAAGAAGCATGATCTTGGTTCAGCAATTTTACTAGTTTGGAAGTATTGCTGCACAGTCGATGGGACACTGCCTTCAGTTTTTTCCTAATGATTTGCTGGTGTCTGCTACCTTCGATGCCTCAGGACACATGCCACAGGACACACTAAGCTAAATAAAGCTGCAGTACAAGTTTTGTCCTTCCATGTTGTGAAGAGTATGAACCTAGGTTACAGAAATACTTCTTCAGATTTGTGCCGAGAAAGAAAAGAATAGCATTAAAACAAAATAGTACATACCAGCTAGTAATAATACTCTAAGTGTACTCTACATTTAGGAACTCCAGTAAAACTAAGTCTGAATATATAAAATTGATAAAACAAAAAGATTTTATTTTAATTACAAAAGCATTCTTGACAACTGGAACCACAATTGGATTTCATTAAATAGTGAGTTCCTGTTGTAAATAGTAAATAATTCCATCTACAAAATTTTTTTTAAAAAAAGTATTTAAATCTCAACTGTTCAGGAATCCACTTGTTGTGTAAAACAAAAAACAACTGGACTGTAGTTTTACACACATACTTATATTACACCCTACACTACTTTCCATTTGGGAATCCCAGGGCATTTTCTTAGTTTTTAGCTGGGGGTCCTTGTAATATCCTCATTTTGTACACACAGCTCTGGTGACATGAAGGGACTTGTCAAAGTGATTGTAGTTTTACACACATACTTATATTACACCCTACACTACTTTCCATTTGGGAATCCCAGGGTATTTTCTTAGTTTTTAGCTGGGGGTCCTTGTAATATCCTCATTTTGTACACACAGCTCTGGTGACATGAAGGGACTTGTCAAAGTGATCAAGGTGAGTCACAGTAATTGGGTAATCCTGTAGGTTAGGGATATGGGGGTTTTGTTTATTTGTTTGCCTGCCAGAGGTGCAATTCTTTCATAGAGAATAAACTATTTGGCTTTTGAGACTACCTCAAACAACATATAAAAATCAGACCAAGGATATTAATCGCAGGCCACCACCACAGTAATGCTTTGAAGCTACGAGAGGGTGGTGAGACCTTGTTTGTTAAGGAAGAAATGTCATAAAATTCCAAAGCAGGGCTCAAATTTCCAGGAGGAGGGGGCCTCTTTATTGTTTCCTCTAATAGCTGCTTTGGCGCTTTAGTGAATAAATGTGTTGCACAAAATAACTCTAGATGCAGTCTCTGAACTCTGGCCTGGCTTTGCTCCCACTTTTATATTTAGCATCCATTCTGAATTATATATTCATTATATTTTTGCTGTTGTTTGTCGCTCCTCCTCCCTCCCTTCTCTCCATCCCCTCTCCCCCCATTTGTCCTGTCTTTATTTTTACACTCCTCCAATTAATTGATATCTTCTGCTCCTAGAACTACAGCAAATGTGTCTGTGTATTTTTATATGGGTCTTCATTACGCAGGCCATGCTTTTAAGTTTCTGGAATAGAGTAATGGTAAAAATGAATCACAGCTTGTTTCTATATTTATTTCTCAGTCAAAAAGCTTAATTTTCTCACTTATAGTGCCTGGCATATAGAGCGATACAGTTTACTTTTAAGGGAAACAACCAAAATTTCATCAATTTCTTTAATTAGATGTTTTCAAATATTACAGAATTCTTAGGATTTGTATTTCCAAAATGAACAACACTGTGGTAGTGGCTTTATTATTTTTATCCAAAGGGAAAAAAAGCATATCCAAAATAGGCAAAAATCCTTCCTCAAATCCCCTGGGAACAGGCCTTTTGGGTGTTACCCAGGCTCACAGACCTGGAACAACTAGCATTATTAATTTACTGAGAACCTCATACCTGTCTCTAAGTGACAGCTCAAACCAGAGACCTGAGGTGCTGGGGTCTAACAGTTAGAAAATAGGACAGGAGAGCTGAGGGGTAGGGGCATTCACAGAAGGGAGAGAATATTGACAAAACACAAGGGCTGACCCAGTGTAGCGGCAGTGTTACAGCCAGGAGTTACTAGAAGTTCCAGCACCTCCACCCCACCCTCATGGACACAAGCTGTATATATCAGCTTACCATGGTTTTCAGCATAAAAAAGCCAACTAATGTTCTTGAGTGTCAGTTTATTGAGCTCTCCAGTGCAACCTCATAACTTATATTAATTGGGAGGAAAATGCTTCCAAAGAAAAGAGAAATGCTGGACAAAACAACTTTGTGTTTAATAGTTGTCAAGGCCCTGCTGTTTGGAGTCATTGACAAGTCCTTGATTCTTGTATGACAGACCCTGGGGAAAAAAAGAAGTGATTCATCTTCTTCTGTTGCACCTTTCAAGGAGGAATTTTTTTAAAAACACATTTTGTTTGTGGACTGAACATCACTGGCAGTGGCCAGTGGGCTCTGACTCTTTGTAAGGTATAATTTACTGTTATGCTCCTCCCTCCTAAGTTTGTGCACCTCTAGAAGCCCTGTCCCATTAAAATTCCTTCTTAAAAGCATAAGGTGAAAGAGCCAAGCATGTGTTGTTTTTTTAGAGGAGAGTGTAGCTATAGAAGGGAAGAGGTCCCAGTCCTTTTTCTATTTTAAATGCTGGCAAATAACTTGAAACCTGTTAAAGGTTTTGGAGAATTGTCCTTTTAACTCTAATGTTAAGAAAAACAAAATAAAGGAAATAATTTTAAGAAAAGAGACTTTCCCATGATGGGCTGTATTCTCTGAAGGGTCTGGCAAGTGTCACATCTGTCCCTCTAGGTACACATGCTAATTTCAGTTGCCCCACATCTGCTGGGTCCAAAATCTTTGCTCATTGCCTTAATGAACTTTTTCAGACTTTACTGCTGTCCTTTTCCAGTTCAGCCCTTATAAAACTGTGAAATACTGTTTTTGACAGTGAGGGAGAATAGTGTTATTTAAAGATGATATGCTAATAGGCTAATATAAAAATGCTCCATTTTTTAATGTTATAGGAAAAACACCAGTGTCTGTTATGACTGAACATGGTTCTCAGTCAGGCACATTATCTCAGTCATGCACACAAAGGTTGACCTATCTGCCATGTGGAGAGGGCTTCATAACCTGTAAGGTGCAGGAAGGAACTGGTTTTAATTGAGATTTCTAAGGAATGTCTTTCACAGCCAATAGTCTTTCTTTTTGAGTCCCTTATTTGTAAAGCGTCTTTTGCAGCTTCTACAAAAGAGAAAGAACTCAAATTTCGTTTTAATCCAACAGCCTGCAGTAATTGACTATCCCTATAGACAGGCAGCTAAAACTTGAAAACAGTAAGATGGTAACTTTTTAAAATTACATTTTAGTTGTGGAAATTTTGAGCCTTAGAGAATGATTAGGTCCTGATTTTCTTGGAATATTTTGTGTAGTGACTCGGATATAGGTTTTCTCTATTATTTATCCCAACTGCTTGAGAAATTAAATGAATGGGGGCCGGCCCGGTGGCGCACTGGATAAGTGCACTGCTTGGGAAGCGTGGTGGCGCTCCCGCCCGAGGGTTCAGATCCCACATACAGACCGGTTCC
>NW_007727195.1:265714-272018 GCF_000696425.1 Galeopterus variegatus | reverse complement strand
TAAAAGACAAAAAAAAAAAAAAAAGAAATTAAATGAATGGGGGAAGGAGAATGGGGAGACATCTAAAATAATGTACATCTAGATTGGATATGTATTTTTGAATTTACATTTAAAATGGTCCTAGTTTATATTCTGGAAATTCAATACACTCCCCCAGGCCTTAATCTATTTTCCTACTTCTCCTTCACCATGCTTCCCTCCATCACTCATACACACAGACACACACACACACATACACACACCTTTTGCCAAACAATGGAGAAATACACACAGTATTTTTAATAGGGTTATACTTCTATAAACTGTTTTGCAATGTGTTTCTTTTTATGTAGCAACGTTGCAGAAAAAAATACTTCATTCTTTTTTAATAGCTGCCTATTAAGTCATATTGAATGTATATATACATCTTATGTATGTCTTTAATCCATTTATTAATGATGGACATTTACGTGGCTTCTAATTTTTTACTATTTCAAGACATGCTAGGGTGTTATGTTCTTCTTTTCTATTGAAAAGGAATGTTCCTCATTGTAAATTTGGTCAAATCCTCCATTCCAAAAGGCAGATACACTTAAGAAGAAAATAAAAATCACCAAGTCATAATTCCCTATCCAGAGATACCTATTCTGATGGCCAGCTGCCAAAAAAGAAAAGCAACATTCTGGTATATATCCTTCCAGGCTTTTTTCAACGTATTTGTGTATTAACAAAATTGATATTGTGCTATCTTTACATTGCACTTTAGGTATTTTCTCACATCCTTGAATCATTTTTTTTGAAAAAATTTTTCTACATGTTGTATTTTGTCTTTTGTGAATGTCCACTTATGTCTGTTATTTTTCTATTTGAATGTTAATGTGTGCTTTTATATTGATTTATGAGAACTCTTTACATATGGCTATCAAACTTTTGTTTCATATTTGTTTCAATTATTTTTTCCAGTTTTTCATTTGCCTTTTAATTTTGTTTATGGAGTCATTGATATGCAAAAGTCTTAAATTTTTGTGGAATCAAATATGTCAGTATTTTCCTTCATAATTTCTTTTAGGATGAAAAGTATCTTAAAAGGAGCTATAATAATATAGTAGGCACATTTTTTAAATCACTTATTAGCTACCATTTCAAGTGTTTTTTATATATAAACATATATGTATTTACTCTTTACAACAACTCTGTGAGGTAGGTAATATTATTTCTATTTCACTGATGAGAAAATTAAGGCACAGAGAATAATATAGATCAAAGTAGCATAAATGAGATTTAAACTCATGCAGTCTGGCTTATGAGCCCACACTCATAACCATTATGTTATATTGCTGTATGTTTTACATTTGTTTGGCATCAGGTATTATGCTGAATCTTGCTCTGTCTCAATAATTACTAAAAACAAAGAAGAAAAATACTCATGTTTTCTTCTAGTTTTTTGAAGAATTTTATATTTAATTCTAATTTGTCTGAATCTTACCTTGATTTGCCGTGTGAGGTAGAGCTTATATTATTTTTTCAATTAGTTATATTAGCACTTCTTTAGGAACTTGGAAAGGATTTGCCTTTTCCAAGAAGCCTTTATAATCGTGCTATTTCGTGTTAGTTGTTTCTTTAATTATTTATTTCTTTAGAGTTTTTGATTTGGTCTGCATGATTTTGTGGAATCTCTTGTTACTCCTAGGTGAATGGTTCATAAAATAAGAGGGACATCCCTTCATTGTTTTTATTCTTTATTTAGAAATAAGATGAGAGGTTCTTGTCCTAGGGTCAGTTGGCACTCCCCCTCTTGTTACTCCTAGGTGAATGGTTCATAAAATAAGAGGGACATCCCTTCATTGTTTTTATTTTTTATTTAGAAATAAGATGAGAGGTTCTTGTCCTAGGGTCAATTGGCACTCCCCGTCCCCCATTCCCATCACCCTAATTTGGGAGATCCATGAATCTGGATGAGACAAAAACT
Organism: Galeopterus variegatus; assembly: GCF_000696425.1. Lineage (NCBI taxonomy): Eukaryota > Metazoa > Chordata > Mammalia > Dermoptera > Cynocephalidae > Galeopterus > Galeopterus variegatus. The sequence goes on along the minus strand of NW_007727195.1, from coordinate 270,070 downwards.
GTACTCCATCTTCACTAACCTTTTACTGAAATTGAGTATTTCCTTTAAGTTTGAATGTAGGCAATAAACCACAGTAATATTAGCAGTACTTGGGGCTTTAAACCACAGATACTTAATATAACAGATACTTAATATTACATTTCAGTTGTTCTAGATATCCGTAAATATTCTTTACACTCATCACTACTTTGACATTATAGGTTATATTAGATCCACCGCTAGATTTTGCTGTTTAATGAAATGAGTACATTTATTAATATTTCAATTATTCAAAGTTATTTTTAAAATTGGTTTCCTTTGTAATCCTGTGTATTTTATTTTATGCTCTTAAAAATATTTTGCTAAGAAGTGGCCCATAGGCTTCACCAAACCACAAAGGGATAACGTGGCATAAACATTGCCAGGAGACCCTGTCTGTTTGAGTACAAGGCCTAACATTGGCCTTTATAAATATGCACTGGGTACTGAGTAATCAAGAGGTGATTTGGAAGGCTGAAAAACAGGCCAGCATATCCGTCTCTAATATGTTGATTCTTTAATTTCTGGACTAATTCTCTATCATCCTAGATAGAACTGCTTATTCTCTTCTGTTCCCTCTACCTCCCCTTTCATCTGTCTTTCTCTTTCTTCCCCACTCTCTTTTTCATTACTTTCTCATTCTCTTCCTCCTTCACTTTGCTCTTTCTCTGTTTCTTTCTTTTCCTTTTCCTCTGCTCTTTAGGAGTTTGCGTTTCAACTATTTTCGAAAAACTTTTCATCTTTCTGGTCTAAGAATGAATTTAAGAACAGAGATAAACAAAAAGGGTTAATAGAAAGAGTTAATAATATCTACAAGGAGTTGAAAGCAAGATTTTGCAAAGATAAGCATAAAGTAATTACCTGGAGATAATTAAGAATTGACCTTAGAGGGCACCTACCTGCAGTGCTTATCTGGCCCCAGGAAAGCCCAAGTACCCTGGATCTGGTCCCATAATTCCAAGTCCTGCTTTCATACGTGACTTATCCAGATCCTTTTATAAATTGTTTCCCTCATAAGACAACTATTCACTCTAATTTTCAGAGTACCCATATGGAGGGACCTGTTTTGAAAGGATGAGACAATTAGACTGTATTACTGAGTTGCAGTCTTTTCTTTGGGATTAGTTCAAAAGCATACATATTTATAGACAAAAGTTATCACATAATCTCTCACCTGAAGTGGAATGTTTGATGCCTGTTATAAGTTAGTATTTTTTTCCTAAGATGCTGCTCCTACCATGGTCTCACTTATCTGCCAAAGTGTAATAGTCATTAGTCATGGATGCCATTTAGACAGTCTGCGTGGCTATAGAATTTATCTTTCCCAAAGTAATTTCTGTGTCTGGGATAATGCCATTTTTCTACACTAAAACATTAGCTCGTCTTACAGCTAATATAAGCTGAGAATTAGAGGTGCCTGGGGGAGGGAAATGAGGTAGATGATTGTTTATATGAGTGCTATAGTTTCACTTTATATGCACCAGTCACCTTGGAAGAATTAATACCCTGCAAGTTTGCCAATCAGATTGCTCCAGACATCTCTAAACATTCCATTTGGTTTATTAGAATAATAAATACTGTGCAAAAAAAAGTTTATCTGGATCCAGGATATTATACTGTGGTCAACCAACGAAATATGTGTTGCACCTTACCCCTGACTAGATTTGGTCAGGTGACACAGTGAGTTTGACAAGTGCATACAGATTCACCCTATCTGGTTGTTGAATTTGAAAACTAATCACCAGAATTAAAGCCCTTAGAAATCTTTCTCACCTGTCCAGGGCTGGTGCTGGTGGCCACTTCACTAGCCATTTCTGACATGCCCCTCACCAGCTGATGTCTGCTGAGTGGTCTTTTTAGAAAGGGTTAAGAGGTCTCTCTTTATCCTGCTGGGTAGATATGGGCATCTGTAGTCACCTCCAAGAAAGACTTATCAAAAAGTTCATTAACTGTTTATCTAATTTGATGACGATGACTGAATTAATTTCAGTTGGGGAAGTTTCAGTTTTCATGTCTGGCTTTCAGGTTCTTCCATGATATGTCCCTTCCTGACATATGCAGGTTTGTTCCAGCCATTCTCCAGTGACAGCTTTTCTGTTCTAATGAGTAGAAATAGCCCTGGAAGTCACACAGTCAGTCATTACACCTCAGTGTTTTCTCCCAAGCTCATCTGTAAAGTTTCCCTTTTTCACTGAGGCCTGTCCTACCTTCTTTGCAAGGCCCACGTCAAATCCTACCTCCTTTATAAGCCTTTCCTGTATCTTAATCACTTCATCAACCTCTCTTGCCTGTAAACTTGTACAGATCTGACAGCTGGCACAAAAAGTAAAACTTTTGATACAGGAAGAAATTGAATAGAGTGAGATAGATACTGAAGTCATAATCATAAAATCTGGTTTTATTCATATGAGGTATACTAAAAAGACCATAACTGATTGACATTTCTAAGAACTAAGTTCATTTTTCAATATCTTATTGCCAGGGTACAGGTTCCAGGAGAAAGAAATAAAATCTGAAATTATGATGATGATGATGATGATGATGATGGGTCCTTCTAGGTGTTATAGGTGTTCTTTGGTGAAATGAGACCTTTAATAGTTAATATCAAACTTTGTCTCTGGTTATGGGTACTTTGTTTTTTCTTTCCATTCTTTGTTGGATTATTTGCTGTTCCCACCACTTAAACTCTGCACTGGAACTAATTTGTTGTCCTTTGCTTACTTCTAAAATGGGGGAACTTCCTGTGGGTTCTAGTACTTGAGCTGTGTTGTTAGGCTAAATTGCTGCTTTGCTGCTGATTCCCTAGGGAAGGCTTTTTGTGCAGCTCAGGTATTAATGGTTGACTTTATAGGTACTTCTGAGTCTAGTGAAATCCAGTGCATGTGGGTTGTGTAGAAACTCTGGTCTGGACCTGAGTCTTTTCAGCAAACTGCACCCAATGCAATTCTGTATTCCTGACCAGTCTCCTCTGAGTGGTCCTACACTGATTGGGGTGCAGATCAGCTGTCCTTGCTGTGCCCCAGTGTTCTCCCAGTGGTCCCGTCTACCCTGCTGTCCATGCTGCAAACACTTCCCATTGGATAGGCCCTGTGCTGCTCCCTTGTGATGACTCACCAGCCTCTGAGTATGTCCTTTTTTTCAGTTGTTGTGGCTCCATTCATATGTGGGTCCACAGGAACCCTGTTAGTAGTCTGGCTGGCCTGGGGGCCACCAAGGCCCTCTTCTCCCCTGCCGCCTCCAAGCAACTCCATCCGAAGGGCACAGCTGTGGCTTTTGCTAGCTTCTGCTCCGTGTGCTCAGCAGCTCCAACCTGGAAGCAGCCGGGGCTCAAAACAGTCAGAACGTTTTTTTCTTTCTCTCATCATGGCTTCTCCCACCTTCATGCACTCTGTAGGTCTCTCCTCCGCTTCCTCTGAGCTCTAGCAGCCCCGGGTTGGCTGTAGTTGCTTTTTTATAGTTGTAAATTGGTTGATCTGTGGGAGAGAGTGATGCTGGGGACCGTCTATACCATCATCTTGACCAGAAGTCCAAAATCTGTAATTAAAAAAAAGAAAACAATTACAAAATGACCAATGCACTAATCAAGTTAATAACAGCATTACTTATAAAGGGAAAAACTCCTTCAATGTCTAAAAATGGAAGAATTAGACTATGATATACATACTTAGTACACTGTTTATGCTTATACCAATTGATAATTTAAAATTAAATGATTTTGTAGACCATACATTAATAAGAATTTTTGCATAATGTTAAACAATAAAAGCAGAATTTGAAATTATTAAAAATTGTATAATGGAGCAAGATGAGAAGGGAACACGAGTAAGTAAAAACAGTTGATTTGTTAAGGTGGTAGGATTGGGAATTTTTTTTAATTGAAAAATTTCCATCATAACCATATTATAAAACCCTAAAGTTTATTATATTAATATGTTAGGGTTTTAAAGTGTTCTCTGTGACCATTTTTTTCATCCCAATTCAATTGTAAGCTCTATAAAAGTTGAGTTCATGTCTTTTATTTCTTTCATAGCCCATTGCTTTTAAAATGGTGAGGAATCACAAGTAATTAATGCTTTTGATTAACGGCTGTATTTGTTAGTTATGAGGAAAGTAAAGACATTCAAACTAAAGCACTTTGAACACTTACCATATGCTAGATACTGTGCTAGATGTTTGGTATAGTTTGTTTCACTTAAATATTTACAAAACCCTGAGAGAAAATTATTATTACTCATCTTTTAATGAAGGAGTATCTGAAATTTGTAAACATAAGTGAGCTGTTTGAGATGATATGGTAAATAAGATTTAAAACTAGGTTTTTGTTGTTGCTTTTGTTTG
>NW_007727195.1:225456-264714 GCF_000696425.1 Galeopterus variegatus | reverse complement strand
AAAAAAAGAAAACAATTACAAAATGACCAATGCACTAATCAAGTTAATAACAGCATTACTTATAAAGGGAAAAACTCCTTCAATGTCTAAAAATGGAAGAATTAGACTATGATATACATACTTAGTACACTGTTTATGCTTATACCAATTGATAATTTAAAATTAAATGATTTTGTAGACCATACATTAATAAGAATTTTTGCATAATGTTAAACAATAAAAGCAGAATTTGAAATTATTAAAAATTGTATAATGGAGCAAGATGAGAAGGGAACACGAGTAAGTAAAAACAGTTGATTTGTTAAGGTGGTAGGATTGGGAATTTTTTTTAATTGAAAAATTTCCATCATAACCATATTATAAAACCCTAAAGTTTATTATATTAATATGTTAGGGTTTTAAAGTGTTCTCTGTGACCATTTTTTTTTATCCTAATTCAATTGTAAGCTCTATAAAAGTTGAGTTCATGTCTTTTATTTCTTTCATAGCCCATTGCTTTTAAAATGGTGAGGAATCACAAGTAATTAATGCTTTTGATTAACGGCTGTATTTGTTAGTTATGAGGAAAGTAAAGACATTCAAGCTAAAGCACTTTGAACACTTACTAAATGCTAGATACTGTGCTAGATGTTTGGTATAGTTTGTTTCATTTAAATGCTTACAAAACCCCAAGAGAAAATTACTACTCACCTTTTAATGAAGAAGTATCTGAGATTCAGAAACATAAGTGAGCTGTTTGAGATGATATGGTAAATAAGATTTAAAACTAGGTTTTTGTTGTTGCTTTTGTTTGTTTTTTCTTACTCAAGCGACATTTATAAACCAGGAATATGTTATTGTGACCCTGGAAAGTTTCCATGGGCTTTGTATCTTAGTAAAATTTAAAGGCTCTGGGTTCATTGACTAATAGAACTCTGTGTGTGTGTGTGTGTGTGTGCACGCGTGTGTGTGTGTGTGTGTATTACTAATAATGATTTCTGTAGTTCTTTGAAAATATAATTTATTTTATAAAATTACGTCATCTCAAGGACAGAGTCCATAATGCAGACCATGCTGTCAAATTGTGCATACGTGTGTGTGTGTTTATGTCAAACAATGAATGCCACACCTTTCCCACCATATTCCCATTAAGGCATTCCTGCAGATGGTCTTTTGTTTGGGGGCAGGTCATGACCATCCACATAGGCTATGGTTTAAATGTATCCCCTAGAGTTTATGTGTTGGAAACTTAATCCCCAATGCAACAGTATTTGGAGATGGGTCCTAATAAGAGGTGTTTGGGTCATGAGGGTGGAACCCTCATGAATGGATTAATGTTGTTGCAGGAGTGAGATAGCTATTTTCATAGTGGGTTGTTATAAAGCAAGTCCAGTCCCTGGGGCCTCTCTCTGTCTTGCACATTTGCTTCTGCCTTCCACCATGGGAAAGACCTTACCAGATGCTGGCTCCATGTTTTGGGCTTCCCAGCCTCCTGAGCCATAAGCCAACTAAACCTCTGTTCTTTATAAATTACCCCGTGTGTGGTATTTTGTTATAACAGCAGAAAACAGACTAAGACACCATGAGACAGTGTACTGGAGAGCATTATTCTTCCTCCATCACATACTGGTACTGTTTAAATTAGACTTTTGTAGTTGTAAGGCATAAAAACCCACTCAAGCTAGCTCAAATGACAGGAAGGTTTATTGCAAAGGAAGAAGAATCTTCTGGAAATTCAAGAACGGTAGTCTTCCTATGTAAAAATTCTAGAGCCTCCACTGCCAGTAGCCTAGGTGGCTCACTTTTCAAATAAGGGTGACCTATCCCCACTCAAAGTTGACTAGACTAGAGTTAAGAAACTGAGTTAAGGGCAGAAAGTGGAGGGGGAATTTTTCTGTGGGAGGTGGGTCCAAGAGAAGATGCTCAGACTGTAGCTGAGATGTGTTAGTGAATGAGGCTCTACAACTCCTGCTGCCGATGTCTACCTTCCAGTAACAGCCTCCATGAAGCTCTGTCTCATTATGGCTCTGTCCTTGGACAAAATGCAGAGCAAAGAAGGATGATTTAAAAGTTCTCGGAGTACAAATGGAGTGCTTAAAAGACTTTTGCTTGGGTCATTATGCGTGATTTAATAAGAAGGCATTTGCCTTTTTTGGGGGATTAAAGAAGAATTGGATAAGGTTAAGTGTGTAAGGCCAGTTGTAATCTGCCACATGTGGTTATAAATGGCCATAATTTCATATGATTCCAAAGCAAGATGGATAGCAGGCCAATGGTAAACAACAGTCTACAGTTGAGCTCTTAAAGCTTTGTTTACCTTCTTAGTTCCTTTCCTAATGCTTAAGGTAGCAGGCACTTGTTAGGCATGGTGCCTTGGCCATGATACTGTGATCCAAGCAGGAGGGTTATGGCTATATGGCTATGGCTATATGGCTATTTTGTCTGAGAGTCATTTATTCTCTCATCAAATATTTATTGGGCACCTTCCCTGGGCCAGGCATGTGCTAGTCATTGAGGTGAAGACAGAGGTCTGTCCCCAAGGGGCTTATATTCCAGTGAAGGAATTAAGACGATAAACAAAATAACAAATATTAATATCCAAAAATATAAATGTGACAAGGGAAATAAAACTAGGGTAGGAGATAATGGGGTGTGGGGATATTGGCTTCCATAAAATGGTTGGCCAGAGAAGGCTCTCTGAGGAGGACCTGAACTGAGACCTAAATCATGGGAAGAACTGAGGAGAACATATTTAAACAGAAAGAAATAGCTGGTACAAAGGCCCGGTGATAGGAACAAGCTTAGAGTATCCTAGGACCAAGAGAAGGCCAGTGTGGCTAAGGCATTGTATGTGTGTATGTATGTGGGGAAAGGAAGGTGGATAGTGGGGATAGTGATTGTAGGGGAGAAAATGTAATATCTGTTCCTCACCCATTGCAAGGTTCATGGCTGATACCCTTATAACAAAGGCAGATTAACAAGGGGAAAGCAAAACAAATTTATTTAACCAAAGTTTTACATGACACGGGAGCCTTCAGAAATGAAGACCTAGACCCAGGGAAAACCGTGTATTTTTATGGTTAGGTTTGTAGAAGTATGATTAGACAAAAAGGGGGTATGACTAATGGTAATAATCTGGGGGTAATTCAGTAGGGCCTGTTTGTTCAAATTCTTCTTGGCCTCTCTGTTTAACATTTCTTCCCTCCAGGTATAGAGCAGGACACCTGTCACATGAGGATCTTCAAGAGAGAAAGTCAAAGAGAGACTTTTCTGCTTCTGCAGTTTTCTCAATTTCTTTCAGCTTAAAATATTCACTACGCCAAGGTGTCATATTTTGGGATAACATTTGCATCCCATCATGCTATAAGCTCATTTTCTCACATTTACAGGAACATTCAACAGCTGACACAGACCATTACCTGATACTATATTTGAAGGTATAGTTAGAGAATAAGTTCTTGGAAAACAATAAGTACATTTGCAAAAATTGTTAATCTTCCATTAATTCTTAAAGGCTTAATCTAACCTTTATTTTACCGCAGACTTCAGCTAGAATGCTCCTTTTAATTCATTCTGTATGGTGTCTTAGAATTAATTTTCTCTTAAGGTCTTATAGCCTTCGAAGATTTTAGGCCAACGGTCATGAAGACCCTGAGTCTCCTCAAGGCTGTGTGCTGTGGATGTGGCAGCTTAGGAAGTGTTCTGAAACTGGGTGTCTTTCACAGCCTGCTGTAGAAGTTATTGCCTGCAGATTTTACCAGCTTTTCTCTTTCAAAAATCTTCTTTTGTTCCTGCCACAAGGCAAAAACAGGAAAAGAGATCTGTGTGAAAGAATGCTCTCCCTTTTCCTTTTGTGGTGATTGTGTATCTTAAGAGAACGCCTCAAAGGTTCCCGGAGCTGTCTGTCTTTTCATGTAAATGGAGCCCTTAAGCCTATTTAGAAGTGTGCAAAAAGCCTGTGGGAGTTGCGGTGAAAGATCCAGAGGAGTAACATCAGCATTTAATTTATTCAACTACGTGCTCTCTCGTATATAATTAAAAATACTGCAGAATTGTATTTTGCACTTGTACTTTTAATTATATGCTATGCATATTACTGTATACACATATTACTATGCAGTGTTGTAAACCATGTGTTTTGTACTGGGAGGTTTAAGGGATTTTCCAGGGTAATTTTGACTATGTAAATTTTGCCTTACATGCCAACTTTAGAATGTAATCCCCATGTAAAATGCAACCTTCTGTATTAGATATTTTTAAATGCTTGCTTATCCTAAAGTAAAGGAGTAAGCAGAACTGGGACTTATATTCACCCCTCACCGCCAAACTTGTAACAGGCACAGAGCTTGTACTGGACTTTGTAAGAAGAAAAGATGTGAGGCGGAAGGAACTTGTGAGATTCCAGAGAGGAGCAAGAGAATCTGAGGCAGGAGACAGTTGACCAGGGACTCCAAGGTCAGGCAGGGAAGGGGGCTACAGATAGTTCCTGGGAGTTACCTGGAGGTAAGGAACATTCTTATCTACGAAGACACAGTGACATGGAGAAGAATCTGAACAAACAGGCTTTGCTAAATTCCCTCCCATTTATTACCATTAGATCATACTTCCTTTGTTCAATTATACTTTTGCACAGCTATTCATGTCTTCATCAAACCTAGCATAAAAATATATAAGTTTACTTGTTTCTTTGAGTCTTCATTTCCAAAGGCTCCCAAGTTACATAAAACTTACATTAAATGAATTTTGTTAGGCTTTTCTCTTGTTAATCTGTCTTTTGTTATAGGGGCCCAGTCATGAACCTAGAAATAAGTGAAGAAAAGATAAATCTTTTCCTCCTCTATAGTAGCTATTAGTTTTTGAGCAAATCTCTGAGCCTCAGTTTCCTCATTTGCATCAGAGAGATGACCTCACTTATGTGCTTTGAGAATTGAAGGGAACAGGATCCATGCAAGCACTTTTCTGTAACTTTTGAAGATTACCTGTAAACAGATTGCCCTAGCAAGAGAGTTTGAACACAGAAAAGTCTAGTGCATAATACAACATTTTAGTCAACACTCTGTTACAAGTGACAGAAACCCAAAACTAACCAACTTATGCACAAAGCAGAATTTCTTATTTTATAGAAGCCAGGTGTAGGGGCCAAGGGAAAACTTCCCCTTCACCCCCTGAAGGTTGGCTGAAAATCAACTGACAAAAGACAGATTAATAGGAGAAAAGAATATAAATTTTATTTTAATGTGCATAGCATGAACGAATCGCAGGAGAGGGATTGCCCAATAACCCAATGGAGTACAGATGCTTATATACTCTTCCTTATAGGAGAAAGGAGATGAAAACATGGATTGATTTTAAGGGGGATAGTAAATGATTTTTAGGGGAACCTAATGGGCTTGGGGGACATACAGTGGCCTGGGACAAAGTCAGTTGGGCCTACAGAGCAGACAATGACTAGTAAATGATTCTCATCAAAATACTGAATGGGACCAAAAGAGAAGACAGTGGTCCATGAGAAAGTCTGCCCAGGTGTGTTGACAGACTTAAATCTTTCTTCCTGTGATATGAGTCAAATTAATGAAAACTCAGGAAAAGAACTAGAGGTAGCTGTTTTCTTCTTTGGATGGTCCAGACTTGAGGCAGATAAAAGTTTCATCATGTAAATTAGGGGAGACAGAGGCTTGAGAGATGGGGGTGAGGGGAGGCCAAAAAAATAAAATAAAATAAGGCCCTAGAGACCTTAGGGCCTTGAGGCTGCTTCGTTAGGCCAGCATGTCAAAGTACTATATTTTGGGTATTGACTTCTGATTCTCCTAACACAGGGAAGACCTAAAGACTGAAAAGGAAGCAAGTGTGCAAATCACCACGTAGAAGGGATGGCTCAGGTGAGGGCTCACATGGCAGATAGTCCCAGTGACGTGAACAACATATTTTCAACAAAAATTTAAGATTTTTGAACTTAAATCTTATTTCATGATAATATTCATCATGAATACTTAATTCTAATTTTGCATTTTAAAATTTATATAATTCACGTTGGTTACATATACAGTAAAGATCAGTATATTTCACAATGCTTTTTTTTCCGACACCAGCTCTTGTTTGAACATGCAAAGCTATGCTTTACTGTAAGCAAAAAAGAATATGTCAGGCTTTCAACTTGGAAACCTGAGTCAAATCAGCAGTCTCTGGGAGGAGGAAAGTTGTAAGGCCTACGTTCTTTCATAATGTGCCTAGCCCTTCCCCCTCATCTGACATTTTCTTGTGGAAAACATCTGGTTTAAATAAGCACTAATGGCAGCCTTGATCATCGGAAACCAGAGTACAAAAATCACAAACAATGTATAGTAGGTAAAAGGGATGCCAAAAAGCAATGTGCAAAGAGAAGTCAGCAGCAAAGTTATTTTATATGTAAATTTCACCTTTTTTTGTTGCTTGTCTACTAACTGCCATATACTTCTCTCTTCTGGGAATAGCCAAGGCCTCAAAACCAGGGGTGGGTGATTGTCCTACTTTATCAGACCATTGAGATGGCCCAGGAAACTTACCCTCTAATCTTCGGCCCCTTCTTGCCACTTCTTCAGGATTCACTGAAAACAATGTTTAGTGCTTTAGGGACCCATATGGATTAGAATAGAGGTGACAATTGTGTTTATTTGGGACAATGGCTCCTAAATTAATAGGACTATTTTGACTAGCTATCCTCTACTGGTAATCGGGGATAGAGTTGTCATATTGGTCAACATGCGTAGCCCATTTGAGGCTACCCTAAAGAAATTTGAATGCCTAAAAAGTTCCCGGTCTTTAGGAATACTATGACTAGGGTTGGGGATGATTTATAGTCAGGAACGGAGCCAGGCTTTTGACATAGTCCCAATATTAAGCTCAGGCCAGATGCCAAAAACCATCCAACCAAACAAATATTATTAAGCTTAGCAAAATGTGAATTATAAATATAACAGTGTTGGAAATGCAAAGTTAATGAGATGTAATGTCACCAAATTGGATTAAGTACATGCACTGGGTTTACAGAGGGATGGCCCTGTCATATTTGTTCTGTTTTCCCACTCATGAGGAAGTCCTTATCTGGCAAAGTGATCAGTGTTTACACTGTTGGAAATAGGCTTTAGGTCCCTGTCCAGGCACCAGAAACTGAAGGGGAAAAAACGAAGGTTTATAAGCTTAGTGCTAGAATTTACCAGAGTGGAAAAGAAGAGAAAGTTTTCTGAATAGGTGGTATTTTGGGTGGCTAGGGGTTTATAAAAAGATTTTGGATAAGCTAGTGTGAGATGCTTTGTAGTATGTGGGACCTCATCAATTTTGGGGGAATGCTAGAGGTACAGGAGGTATCTACTGTGGTATTCAGCTTTTTAGCGGCTAGGAAAGGTAGGAAAGGTAAAGTGGACATAAGGTGGTTACTAAGACTTTTATGGAGCCTTGAGACAATTATCAGGGGTAGGAGGTTGAAGCAGGGCTCATGTCTATCAGAGAAGAGGTCAGTAGGAACTAGTTTTAAGAAGATTGGAGTGCAGAACAAGATGTCAGAAGCTTTCAGGATTCAAGGAAAGTGGATGGCAGGGAGTGAGAGAAAGGGATTAGACTCTGTTTAACCTCCTAAGCATTTCTCATCTGCTTTACCTGCATATTATCTATTACAAACTGAAAGGGTGTGTATAGAGGCTGCTTACGGTAGTAGAAAAACTTGGAATATGGAGTCTGAAGATCTTTATCTCTTGGAACTATACTTCTAAAAAAAGCATATAATACTTACCACAGGGTTTGGTGTGAAATAAATCAGATAATCTAGGTCAAGTGGATTAAGTAGAATATTGGCCAAATGACCAGATATCTTGGAATGAGTAGGATAGTCTTGGATTTCAGCTTCCTATTCTGTATCCAGTTCACTTCACCATTAGGACTTCTTATTACCCTGATGTCTGGAGTGAATAGACCCTTATGAGCCTATGATAATGTTTATCAGTGGTTAAAATAGAATTCTTAAACTGGATTCAGAGGTAGGATTATAATGGCAGAGTTACTGTAAGTTTGGTACAGTGATCTGGCCTTAGTAAAGTTTGGTCTCTTAAGAGTTATCATTTATTTATGGCTAAATATATCACAAATAAATGCTAGATCTCATAGTGAGTATTCAGCAATCATTTCTTCAGGATCTACTGTGTACCAGGGCTTGCGCCAATGGCATAAAAACAAATGAAATGTGGTACTTGATTTTAAGATGTTCCCAGTCCAGTGGAACAGACTAATGTGAAAATAACTAACGGTACAATATAATATAATAAGTGCTGTTCTATTGGTATGAATCAAGTAGCACAGAGGAAGAAAACAATTAATCCGGAACATCAGGGAAGAACTCATCGAGGAAGAAATAAATGACTAGTGGGTTTTTTTTTTTTTTAATTTTAACTTCTCAGTATACATTGTAGTTGATTTTTGTGTCCCTTTACCCATTCCTCTTCCCCCCCACACACACTACATCATATCTTTTCACTTGGATGATTAGTGTTTTAAGGAATGAGTATTATTAAGCTCAGGCCAGATGCCAAAAACCAACCAACCAAACAAACATTATTAAGCTTAGCAAAATGTGAATTATAAATATAACAGTGTTGGAAATGCAAAGTTAATGAGATGTAATGTCACCAAATTGGATTAAGTACATGCACTGGGTTTACAGAGGGATGGCCCTGTCATATTTGTTCTGTTTTCCCACTCATGAGGAAGTCCTTATCTGGCAAAGTGATCAGTGTTTACACTGTTGGAAATAGGCTTTAGGTCCCTGTCCAGGCACCAGAAACTGAAGGGGAAAAAACGTAACATCTTTTCCTCACCTATCTCAAGGTTCATGGCTGACACCCTTATAGGAAAGAAAGATTAACAAGAGAAAAGCATAAAAAATTTATTTAACCAAAGTTTTATGTGACATGGGAGACTTCAGAAATGAAAATCGAAAGACTCGGGAAAAACAGTGTCACTTTTATGGACATCATTGCAGAAGTGTGATTGGAGGATAAAAGGATAATAATAATAATGGTAATAAACTGGGCAAACTTAGTAAGACCTGTTTGTTCAGATTCTTCTTGGCTTCCAGGTATAGGGTAGGACCTCTCTGGAATGAGGGGTTATCATCTACTTTTAGGGGAGGTAGATCAGAGAACTCTTTTGTGGTCTGCTGCAGGGGAGAGAGGCAGGAGAAGGTCAGAGAGTGACCTTCCTGCTTCTGTAGTTTTCTCAATTTCCTTTAACTTAAATACTTAGTATGCCAAAGTGTCATATTTGGGGGTGTCATGTTCTGAGCCCCTACACTTCTCTGAAAGGGGGATAGCTTTTTTTTTTCTCATCTAAACAAAGTTATCAAAGGCAATGTGGTATAAATGAACAGAAGATGGACTATGAGACCAAATTTTGACCCCACCACTTAAGAGCTGAGTATCTTTTGACAAATTACATAAATTCCTAGTGACTCTGATATTTCTATAAGGATGATAAAAGTACCAGCTTCACAAGGTTGTTCTTCAAGTGCAGTAAAAAATGTGAAAACACTTTGGAAAGTGCTGTGAAAATATGAAAATGTTATTATTTTATCAAAAACACCAGCACACCTTTTATTTACATAGTTCTATGCATTATGCAAAGAGCTGCAGAGACATAGGACCCATCTTGTAGGAAAACAGAATCAGGATTCTGAATCAGCTCCAAAGTAGGAGACCAAAACTTTGAGTTCTCTCTAGGTGCTCTTTACCCTGAGAAGTTGACTTGTGAGTCTGCCTCAGGGCATTGCCTCCTATGACCTGGTGTTCTTTAGATGGATGAAAAGCAATTTGAAAAGGGGAAGAGTATTACAGTGTCAGCAAAGACATTACTTTTTTTTGCTCTTTGGACATTTTTGCTCTTTTGGTTTTGAGCTCTGAAGGTAAACAATCCAGCTGATTGAGATCCCCAGAGCAGCACTAATATTAGGAACACCATGACAACCATAGATATTAAAAACATATTTCAATTTAGGGGACCAGGGTAAGGCAAATACACATACTATTATATGAAAAAAAATTTCCTAAGCAAACCTGGAAACATAACATAATGTCATTGAATTTAACGTCAAAGAGATGATGACAAAGAGAACATGTTTATCACTGGAACATTTGAGTGAAAGAATTTGTCTTCTAGACAAAGGCAGTAGAAGGAGAATAATGAAGATCAATAATTTATCTTGCTTGTGGGAAACAAAATCGAAAGATTGCATAACATCAAATTTTATAAAATTTAAATTATGTAAGGCAAAGTGTATAATTTTATGAGTTTTGGCAAATGCGTAACCTACCAACCATACTTCTGACTTTTCAGATGTCAAGTTATGTGCCAGAGGCTTCCATGTAGTGTGTCAGCTGCCATTATAAATTGCTGTTGTTTGAAGCAAGTGACCTAAATGCCATTTTTATTAGAAATTGAGTGAAGAGGAGAGCCTCTGATAGAGTTCTAACATTTCTCCTTGAGCAGCAAGAAGAGAATTGCATTTCCTGCTAGCTAGAGAAACCAGGTCAATTTTATTCCCTCTCTGGGATATATCACTTTAGACTCTTTGTGGACATACCTGACATATTCAAGTCTTGCTTGTTTTTCTTGAATAAGCTGTAGAATGCATATATATGTGCATACACATACACACACACTCACGCACACTCTAACACACTCACACATCATGCTGTATTTGCCTTTGTGTATGCGTATATGTCAATGTGTAGATTGCGCATTTTCAAAAAAGACAGCTGATGCCCATTCTCACTTCCTCCCATGTACATTTTGTAGCTTCCCCACGGGGAAGTGAAACTGATGGCGGGTTGGAAAAGATTGAATTTGCTGAAGTGGATTCTGCCATGTGGCTGTTTATGGATGACCTTTGTCTTCTTTGGGGTAATAGCAGGAGTTACAGATTCCTGAATGTCCGTTCACATCTCATCATAATTAGAATCATAAAACATGGGCTTTGTGGGTTTGTTTACCTGAGACTGTGATGAACCAGGAATCAAGAGACCTGGCTTTTAGGTCTACCTCTAAATATGTAAATATATGTGAAAATAGCTTTGCGTACCACTGTGGATATTTTCCCTCTTCTGTCTTTTCTCCAGGAGACTTTCGAATCCTCAAAGGCATGCTGCATCTTTAATTTACACAGTATTTACTTTTTCATCTTTGTTCCTACACTGCGTTTGGTAGAGATGTAATGAATACCTGCCGACTGATAGAATGAGACCACATCCTGCCTTGAATGAACTGGGATTTAATCTTTCAGTTGAAAGTGTTTCCAGCTAGAAATATTCTGCTTTGGTGCTGTTGCTACAGTTAAGATTCAACTGGAGCAGCTGAAGTGTGATCAGATGCCTTTTCCCCTCACCTGTCACCCACTGGCCACCCTGAGAAGATGGGCCCCCTCACTCCAGTTAGACCTTTTATAGGTCTCCCAAAACTGTTTGCTGTTGCTACAGTTAAGATTCAACTGGAGCAGCTGAAGTGTGATCAGATGCCTTTTCCCCGCACCTGTCACCCACTGGCCACCCTGAGAAGATGGGCCCCCTCACTCCAGTTAGACCTTTTATAGGTCTCCCAAAACTGTTCTGCCATGTCTTTGGGACTCAGTGTTCGTCTTTTCACTTGTCCTAACACTTGGCAGCCTGAAGAAGAGGAGCTTTGGTAGATATTTTCCTTTCCTGTTTTTTCAGCCAAGAAGGATTGAGCACTCATGAATATTTTCAGTGGGTTACACAGAACACAAAACACACAGGAGTGGAGGGATGGAGGCTGGCGGATTAAATGTTGGAATTTTAACTCAGAGTCAGCACATTTTAAAACATAAACCAGATCATGTCAGTCTCCTGCTTCAAACCTTCCAGTGGCCTCCTACCACCCTGAAAGCCAAACCCAGAGCCTTTGTGCCAGGCTCCAGGGTGCCTGACTCAGCCCTGCCCACTGCTCTGACCCCTCTTCTCACTCACTAACCTCTAGTACACTGTTCTTCTGTGGGTTCCCAGGGTACCCCCAGCGTGTTTCTCCTCAGGACCTACTCGTTTCTTCTGCCTGGGACTCTGCCTTGTACTCTGTGGCACTCCTGAGCTGTCACTCAGATCTCAGCCTAAACGTCTTCTCTCAGAGAGGCCTACCCTGGCCATCTTATCAATATTGGCATCCAGTATTTTATTTTCTCACATCACTTATTATACTTGAAATTGTCTTGCTCATCTCCTGGTTTCCTTGCTTATTGTTGGGCCCAGTCTAGGGGTCTCACTCCACAAGGGCAGACAGTCTTTATTAGTCCTATTCTCTGTTGTTGTCCCAGAACCTGGACAATGCCTGTCACCCAGTGGGTAATCAGTAAACATATGTAGACTCAGTGAGGGATTGAATCTGAAGTTATTTACCTCTTCCTTGGTTTTCCTTCTCTATCTCTCTCCCTTTCTCCCCCAGGCCCACCTTTCTTTATTTTATTTTATTTTATTTTTTTATTTTTTATTTTGTGGAACCTATGTCATGAAAAGTGATGTGATCTGGTGCTGGAGAACAGGCTTTGATCAGGGTCCTAGGCTGATGTGTTCTCATGCTCAGAAGCTTCTTGTCATGCACGGCTGCCAGTGTCCAGCCTTAATTCTTCCTTATTCGAATGTCTAAATAGAAGGGTGAGCTCTCAGGATCTTTCCTAATAGAGGAATTCTTTGTTATTTGGATGAAGAGATTATCTCTGTAACTTCCCATACTCCTAAGCTGAACTCCCTGACAACTGCTGCGGTGGAATGAGCTCTTACTATTGCAGGATGTTCTTGGCTTTGTATATTCACAGGAAGTATAGTGCAGCTTGCCTTGTTAGTTTTTTCTGGAGATATCATGTTTGGGTTGCAGGGGTTCAGCCAGTCTTTGGCTATTATGCACTGCAGTTTTATGGGAATCATTTTATAATGTTAACATCTGTAGACTGAGAGCTTGTTGAAGACATCACCCAGCTTGCCTTGGGAAGGCCGCTGACTTTGGGAGCTAGTTCTTGAGAGGGAAAGTATTTAGCTCTTTTATTTCCTTGTCTAGGCACAGCCACCAGCCCCACCATTTCCATCTGTAATAGTGGATGAGCAGTGTACATATTTTCATGTCTCTTTGCAGTCACACATTTTTGGCAAATTAGGGGACAAAGCCAAGACCCTTGGCTTTTTAACTTTTCTGTTTCTGTGGAATTTTCACGTAAAATAAGATGCTAAAGCATTAGAGGGTTTTTCTTTAAAGATTTTTGGTGAGGAGATATAGAACCTACTGGAAGTCCACATATGCCATTCCTGCCGCCCTCATCTCCGTCATGTCTATATTCATATTTCTCCTTTTCCATGAAGCCCCTTTCGCCCACTTTGTTTAAAATTGCAACCTATTCCATACCTTATGCTAAATTCCCTTTACCCTAGTTATTTGTTTCTCATAGCAACTATCGTTTTCTAACATAGTATATCACTTATTGTTTACTGTGTTTATTGTCTGCCTCCCACTGCTTGAATAGAAACTCCACAAGGGAAGCGTTTCTGTTTTATTCACAGTGTATCCTAAGTGCCGAGAACAGTGCCTGGTGCATATAAGCCCTTGATAAATATTTGTTGAATGAATAGAGTGACATTCCAGTGAAAAAAAGATAATGTAGTATGGTGATAAAGAGCCTGGACTTTGGAGTGAAACAATCTTGGGTTTGAATCTCGGCTTTGCCACTTACCAGCTCTGTCTTCTGAAAGTGAGTTAACCTCTCTGAGACTTGTTTTCTCATCTATAAAATGAGAATTATAGCACTAACCATGAAGGTGTGTTGTGAAGATCAGAAAAGATAAGGAAAGAGGCAATATAGCATGCTGGTTAAGAGGCAAGCCTCTATATTCCAGTAGCTCTGGGTTCTGAGCCTTAGCTTCAAGTTCTGGCTCTCCCATTACCTTGCACAATTTTTGTAAACTCTCTAAGTTCACTTTCTTCATCTATAAAATAGAGGTAATATGAGGGTACTTCAACAAGTTCATGGAAAGATTTGTATTACCTTTTAATTCTATTTTTCCAAGAACTCGTCGGAGTACCCTCATACTGTGTCCTGCGTCACAGGACAGTGGTCAGGATTAAGGGAGGTAATCTCTGTGTGTGCTTAGCAGACTGACCAACTAACAGTAAGGGACTGAGCTGGCTGAGGGTGATGATGATACTGTTTGTAAGGTGCTTAGCCTCGTTGCTCACAAATAGTAATTGCTCAGTAAATGGTAGCTTTGAAAAAAATACAGAACCATTTTATTAGAACTTTGAGAGCCTCTTAGGTTTGCTATTTTCTTTGCATTCACCCTTATCTAAGGGAGAGAAAGGCAAATGCCTAAGATTATCTTTGGGAGATATCTCAACTTGAAAATGGAACAGCCAGCAATTTTTATATGCTCTAATACTTTCTTTGTCTTGTAATCAGACAGTTCTGTTATGACTTCGGGGGGTATTTCTGAATTTTTGGATTCAGTTTCCACAAAGGCTCTTCTTTACTAGGTGGTTGTTGGGGTAGGCTTACATAACTTAGGTGTTTAGTCAGCTGGTTCGGAGCTGATGGAATTGGCTGCAGTGGCTGTGGTTCTGGGAGACTGTAATGTCTCAAGGGTTCCATTGGCTTCCACTTCCTTCTGCAGACTCATAGTAAAAGACAAGAGATGCCTCCTCCTGGCTCTGCTCCTCATTTGCTATGTGAGTCTCAGCAAGACACTTCACTGTTGCTGAGAACCAGACGTTCTAACTGGACTGCCCAGGAGTGAATCCTTGCTCCATCTTGCTGTGTGACCCTGGCCACATTATTCAGTGTTGCCATATCTTATTTTCCACCTTTGTAAATAAATAAATACATAGGATGGCTGGTTATCTCAGTTGTTTAGAGCATGGTGCTGATAATACCAGGGCCCAGGCTTCGATCCCTGTATTGGCCAGCTAAAATAAAATAAAATAATAAAATATAGAAATGAAAACTAGAATGATTCTACATCTTAGGATTTTGTGAGGATTGAATGAGATATTACATATAAAGGACACCTTAAAAGTACTCGATTAATAATATTTATTATTATATTTTCTTTATAAAAATTGGGATGTTCTAGCACCACAATATTTTAAGTCTATGAACACTTTCCTTGTTTTGAAAGTTCTAGAACTTCAGCTTCTGCCCATGGTGTCCTGTGACGTCCTGAAAACACTTGGTGAAGAGTATCTTTTCTTGGAAAGAGCCACAGGTGACCACTGTGTCTTCCTAAAAGTGGCCAAACACAGTTGCCTCTTATTTAGAGTAATATAGGGAAGTAACCGTTTAACTGGGAGTTATGATTGTGTTCAAGGCAATGTGGGGAGGACCCTGAGGTTAGGGCAGCTCCTGGGGAGGAGGCTGCTAGCCAAAGTCAGAAAGTCTCACAAGGTTGTCTTTACTTGGTGATCGAGTTTTGACCAAGAGCTTATCACAGTGAGGTGGACCTGGCCCTGTTCTTGGTCCCAAAGCTCACAGGCCACACTGAGCTATAAAAAAAATGCCAAATGATTGATTTTACAATGCAAAATTAAGCTGTTCTGTGCATTGGATAGGCATGCCTGTCTATGTTCCTCTTTAAGACAAGTTAAATGAGAACTCAAATTATTGAACAGTTGCTTGGAAAGTACGGAACTGATAAGAGGGAAGTTAAGTGATTCAAATGCTTATGGTATCAGGGCTGTTTATCTATACTGCTGCTCTATCACTACAGTCCTGTGTGACCACTTGACTCACACAGGGCTCCCTGGAAGCCTGGGTTCAGTTGGAACAGCACTGCCATCATCTGCCTCTCTGACTATCCTTTGTATATAATTTTTTGGCTGACAACCTCCCTCCCCACATCCTTCTGTTATATGTATTATTTAGAATTTTTTAATTTAATATTTATTTTTCATCAAAGTAAAACATGTATATTTTTTGCAAATCTAATAACAGTATAATACTTAACCTGAAAAACAACAGTTCCCTGCCCCAATTCTTCCTCTCCCCTTTGCCTCTTACTGTCTGTAAGCAGCTGCTTTCAAATCTTGTGTTGTTGGTTCAGCCAGTTACCCCCACATTTCTAACTGATAGGTTTGAATTGCTATTTCTTAATTTTTCTACCTTAGACATTATCTTTTGTCATCTATGAAAGATAACCACTGAACACTTATACCATTCTCTCCTTCAGTCTTCACTCTTCTCATTCTTTTCAGCATGGTTCTATCTTAATATTTAGTTAATATTTACAATGAAAGTATTCAGGGCAGAGCTACAAAATGTACCGTGATTACATTTCTTTCCTTCCTTCCTTCCTTCCTTCCTTCCTTCCTTCCTTCCTTCCTTCCTTCCTCTCTTCCTGTCATGTTTGTATATTTTAATTTCCCTCTGGAACACACATTTCTCCACACTCCCCATCTTCAGATCCATAAGGCCATTTGAAACCATAACTGCTATGTCTTCACCACCCCTAACAAAATTAACAATTCATTAATATCACCTAATACTCAGCCCATTTAAATTTCCCTGATACCCTTTTATAAGTTTGAATAAGGATCTAAATAAGGTCCATAAATTGCAGTTTGTTGTTATATCCCCTAACTTTCTTTTATTCTATAACACTTCTTTTATTTGTGACATTGATTTTTTAGAGAAATTGGATGTAAAATGGCTTGCATTCTATATCTGACTGCTGGCTTCCTCACTGTGTCCTTCATCTTGTTCTTCTGTATTTCATGTCTCCTTTACACTGGTGGTTACAGCTAGAGGCTTGATTAGATTGGCATTTAGAGTTTTTTAAAGGTAAAAATACTCTATACATAGTGCTATGTACTTTCTATTGTATCAGGTCACCAGAAAATAGTGTCTGATTGTACCACCTTCAGTGGTGATTAAATTGACCAGTTCCTGGTTAACTCAGTTGGTTAGAGTGTGGTGTTGATAACACCAGGGTCCAGGGTTAGATCCCTGTTACTGGCCAGCTGCCAATAAAATAAAATAACCAGTGGGTTCAAATGGTGGCAGCCTGATCTTCCATTACCAAGTTCTCTGTCAACTTTTTTTGCCTGATGGTTTTAGCACCCATTGATGATCATTGCCTACATCCGTTATTTTATGGGGCACATATTCTGTCCTTTCATAGTGCGGTTCTATCCTGGGCCAATATGTGCTGATTACCCAGTGCCGATAACTCCAGAGGGCCATCTTATTTTTTTCATTTCCAAGTCTGGGTTGGAGTCAGGGTGATTCTCTGTGACCCCCAAGGTACTACCTAATAACTGACTAGATTTACGTGAAAGTAACATCTTTATAGTTGTATTGATTAACATTTTTATTTGAACCTCTGGTTGGTTGGCCTTTGCTGTTGGCTTTGAAAGCATAAATGAAAAAGTGGAAAGCTTTCTTGTTAGGCATGTTGAAAAGTAACTGGCAGAAAAAATAGACTTTTTTTTTCAATAGTGGGACAAATAAGGGGACCATGCTTTGGCTTACAATGCCTCCCTTCTCCAGGGCAGGAAAACCCTGAAGTCTAATGGGGTCTCCTCTGCCTGCGAGAGAGTTGGAAGAAAGCTACCAGGGCGGGAACTGATGCCACACAGTCATTAGAGCACTTTATGGTGGTGGTTCTGTTTCAGTTTTTACTCCCCTACTTTGCTAAGAAATCTTTCATAAAGATTTTTCCTAAACCCTATTGCATACGAATTAGGGCTTTTCCTTTCCTCTCTTATGGGGCCTGATGCTCTTTGATGTGTTTTAGTAGAATTCACCTTTTAAATACAGTTTGAAACTTAGCCCTCCACACGTATTTACTCCCCTACTTTGCTAAGAAATCTTTCATAAAGATTTTTCCTAAACCCTATTGCATACAAATTAGGGCTTTTCCTTTCCTCTCTTATGGGGCCTGATGCTCTCTGATGTGTTTTAGTAGAATTCACCTTTTAAATACAGTTTGAAACTTAGCCCTCCACACGTACACACCTACTTTTTTTTGTTTGTTTTTGCTGCAAGATCCTGTTCTGTAGAAACCAACTTCAGTGGCAGGAGGAGATTATGGAGAAATCTTCCTTCTCCTTCCCAAAAGGTTGGGATATGCAGACATGAGAAGTTGTATGAAGAGGTGAAGTCCTCTCCAGATTCCTTCAGCTGAGGGTCTGTTTCCATGCTTTCAAAGAGCTCCTTCTTGAGACAGATGTATTCCTGGTATAAGTGCCCGTTCTGTTATTGTAGAGACAGATTGGTCACCTTGTTAGAGACTACCAGTTTCCTGGAGTTTAAGGTCCTCCTCTGAATACTCTACAGATCCATATCATATCTATCATATTTGGAGCCTCTTCTACTGTTTGGCATGACCTTACACATAACTCTTAACATCCAAATTGTGCCCTTCTTTCAAAGCCCAGGTCAAATGGCACCTTCCCTGTGTCCCCCAGTGAGAAGTCATCTCTCTCCATCTCCTCAGCTCCCATAACTTCCTTCTCACCTCTCTTATGACAAAGGCTGTGTTTGCTCCCTTTTATTATAGTTCATTCACCTACTTTTGTTACTTCTTTTTGACAGAAAAAATATCACTCGTATCTTTGCTTTGTTTTATCCATAATTAGTATTTAATAAATATTTTATTAACATTTTAAATTTTTATAATTAAGTTACTTGAGTAATTTTGTCTTGTCAGATATTCAGCTTATATTTCAACTGTGCTTCACATGTCTATAGGGGAGTCTGCAGGTCAGATGTGGAGCCAGATTTTCTATTTCAGAAAAAGGAGGAAAAGAATATTTTGGGGGAATTCATAAGGAACTGGAATCAAAAGAGCTAGATTCAAGACCCACATCCACCACTTCAGAGTCAGTGCTTTATAGAACCATTGGTATGTTAGTAGGGGACCTCCCTGGTAACAAAAAGACCTGTAGCAAAACTTAACTGTAAGACTTAAGACTTCATTCATCAGAAGGAGGGAAGGGAAGAAAGGACTGTGTAGATTTATGAGTAGTGGTGGGTGGTTCATGAATGGGGGTCTTAAAGCCTTCAAGATGGTACTGGCCAGGGAAAGGAGATCTGGGAGAGGTCCACCTTTAGCTGCGCTGGGAAGGATGAGTGTACAAAGCCCACGGGCTGCTTAGGGCAGAGAGAACATGGTGCGTGTTGGGCAGGGAAGCCCTAAATATAAACTCTACTCTTTAACTTTCTTGCCATCTTGCCCTGAACCTACCTAATCCAAAATGTGGCCTTCTCTCACTTTTTGCTTCCATTGTCTTCTCTTGGGAACTTATTGGCTGAATTAATGAAGTGGACCACTTCTAATAAATTGTAACCAGCCTCACATGAGTAACGGACGACCATCTTCAGAGAGAACATAGGTTCTAATGCTATTAGTAAAGACCTGTGTAGAGAAAAAAGTGAAGCCAAGCTCTAGTTCTATTGGACATCACAGTTCACAAGCAGCTCATCCTTGTTTCAGAAAAACATTGAGACTCAGCTTTCTCGTGGGGTCATTCCTTAACCATCAGTCTGCCTCTCTCTGGGAAGTGCACTCCCCTTCAGGATCAAGGAGTGTGAAGACCACGGGATATAGAGTCAGACCTGGGTGTGGGTCCATTTATATGCTGTAAACTATAGGCAGGTCACTTTTCCTCTCTGATGTCAAGAGATGTAATATCTACCTATGGCTGTTAGAGAGGTTCAGACACAATTTTATATTCACATATTTGTATGTATTAAATATACCAATTTCATTATTTTAAAGCAGTGTAAAGAATTCTTCCCCATTACCAAGTTATATCAAAGGCTACCTCTTGCCACAGGTGAGAATCAGAGCCATGTTGTATTCTAATTGCTCTTCTGCCCACCAGTGCAAGCAATTCCCTACACCTCTTGGCACCTTGCTTTTCTGACCTGGGAAATGGGCAAGACTCCTAGTTGTCCTAGAGAAGAAACTTCTGTAGAGAAGAAAGTGTGCAAGGTAGACACAAGGCTGATTAGTTACCATTATGCTATTCCAATACTACCTGTTTCATTTCTTCCATTGGGATTTAGAATGCCACTATAGTTTTCCTGGTGCCATGCTTGAACATGATGTATCTTATTGAAAGAAGTGACTTTGTAGTAACGTTGATGTTGATGCTTGCTGCAAGCTAGGCAGTTACTTAATACCTTTATCCTTAAATTAGAGGAATAATGTCACCTACCTCATAGTGTTGTGATGAGGATTAAAGGAGGTTATGTAAATAAGGCACTGAGCATGGTGTTTGGCATCCAGTGAGTACTCAGTAAATGTTAGTTTTCTTCCCCTAGACTGTATATTCCTCTTCAGTTTTCATCCTTATCAGATAGCATTTATGAAAAATTTCAAATGAGGCATGGCACTGGGTGCTTTAACTTTAAATAAAGGGGTGCTACAGAAAGGTCAGCTTGGGGTAGAGGGCTAAAGGAACCAGTTATGTTTGTTTGCTTGCTTGATTTTAATAAACAATAGTGGCTTCTCATCTCCTGCCCTTGGTCCTGAGCCTGCTGAGTCACTGTTCCAGCCCTCTGGCCCATGATCTCTGGTTGTGTCTATGGAACACAGCAAAAACCACAAGAAACCAGCACTAATAAATGGAAGATCATTTTGAGGGATTTTTGTTTGCATTCCTGTGCTTGCTCTCCTGGTGAGATAGGAAACCTTTAATAAGACTTTTCCTAAATGATGTTGCATGTGAAATGCAGATTTTTTTCCTCTGTTCTCCTAACAAATGACCATTTCATGAGGTTTCTTTTCGTTTTTTCTTCTTTCCTGCTTCTCAGTACATTCCACAAAGAGCTTATTCCTCTGCTGGTTACTGATTGATGGTTCTACTCTGTGTGCCCTTTAATTTTGCAATAAACCAACAAGGAGTTGAGACCACAAACTTACAGAGAATTGACTTATTGGACTGAATTCACTAGAGTGACAGGCAGACAGTCATTTCAGTGTGGTCCTGGGGGAGTGGGGGGCAGGAGGTGTCCATGAGAAGGAACACTGTGTTGTCAGTCACCAGACAGAAAAGAGCTTGGTTGTCCTCTCATTCCAAAGCAGCTGGGAATGAGTTCTCAGCAGTGATCCCTTTCCAGAACTTGATGGGAGCAGAAAGTCTTCCACATGACTTGCCCACAACTCCAGGATTCTGAATTCAGTGAAAATTTAGATAAGTAGAAATGGCTAGTTACTACCCACAGGTTCTGTGTCCCTTTTTTGAAGGGATAAGGGTACATCTTAAAGGATTGCAGGAACAGCCATAAACTCTTTCTTGGTCATCAATACTTTCAGATCTCGCCTCCTGACTAGATGACTTCAAAGACCAAAGACAAAACTCTACCCTTACTGCTTCCATCCCAGCTGTGTCTTCACCATAAGGCCAGTGGCTCCATCAGGATGCAGAGGCACTAATACACTTTATGAATTGATTTCCAAACATACTAAGAATTAATTTTTTCTTATTTAGCACTATAAGTAACAAGACTGAAAAATAAATACAAACATTATTTCAAGTAGGGAATCAAGAACAAACTTCTTAGTTCAGGTGGATCCTAAGTAAGCTAAAGATAGCCCTTATAGGGTGTTTAAAAACAGGTATTATTATCATTAATATTTAAGGATTGCTCCATACCTGGTGCTGCTTTCTGTGGATTGAAGTGAAGCTGAGAAGACAAATGCCCAAATGGAATTTGTCCCAGCTGTGAACTCTATTACAGATCCCAATGTTGTTTGTGGCTCTACCACATTTAACCTGCTAACTGCCTGTTCTTATTCTATTCTTATGTGGCAACCTTTCTTCTGAAACTCTCATCATCACATTTTAGCAGAAGTGAAAATATTAGCAGAGTGGTTGTGACTAAGACAGAAATAGAATCCCGGAGTCTGTGTCCTTTCCCATGCCATACCTACCGGAGCATAGTTCCTCCCTGGCCTGAAGACTCAATGTTTCCAGCTCTACCAAACAGAATTCTGACAGTTGACTAGTTTCTTCTTGCTACTGAAAATTTGTTTCATTTTGAAACATTTTGTACAGTTTTCCTTTGCATGTGATTTTGCATTAAACAATACGAGACTTGGTCGATTTGATATTTGCAAATATCTTGCTCTGAGGAAGTTAATCAACAAATATCGACAGGGCCATAAGTTTTCATATTGAGAACCTTTTATGTGGTAGTCTAGAGAGCCAGACTGACCTGGTTTGAATTTGGCTCTCCCACATACTAGCTATTTGATCTCAGAAAATTGCTCAATTTCTCTGAACCTCAGTCTCCTCATCATCATAATATTTACCTCACTGCCTTGCGAGGATGAAATGAGCTAATATGTGTCAAGCACTTGGTATAGGGTCTGGTATGTAGGAAATGCTCAATAAACATTAGTTTCCTCTCTTCTTCCTTCCCTCCTTTAGAATGGAGACAGGGATGCAGAAACACATAAAATCTCATGAAATTTACCCTGTAGGTAGAGAGAAAAGACTAACACACGTGACATGACTAGAGAAAAATTCTTATACTTAATTACTTGATACTGATTCTAAAGTAGGAATATTAAGAACTGAGAGATCAGTTTGGACTAGAATAGTTAGGAAAGATTTCATGGAAGAGGTGGGATTTGAACTGGCCCCTGAAAGAAAGAAACTTCAAGAGTAAGGAAGATATTTCAGACTGGGGCATTTGGGGTGGGAATGAGAGCCAGAGTGAGTGAACCATGAGAAATACAGACATTAGAATAGAATGTAACAAGTCTCAATCTTCCCACTGGAAAAATTGAAGTGGATAAAAATTTAAAAGGTGGTATTTGTTAGTTACCTATTAGGTGTCAGGCACTGTCTTAAGTGCCTTATACAGTAACTCGTTTATTCTCACAATAGGTATGGTTGCTATCTCAATTGTACAGGTGAAGAAAATGAGACCCGGAGAGATTAAATCACCTGTTTGAGGAGGTGTATCATAGGTAGCCTACAGCTATTAGGCGGCGGTGCTGAAATGGAAGCGCAGGAGGTCTGAGTCTGGGGCCTACCCTCCTCACACATGACAGCTGCTTCAGTTAGTTCCCTGCTTCCCTCACTCAGTACACCATTCTGTGAACATACTCTGAAAAGTATGACGTACCATACACAGGTGAAATGATGTCGTTGTTCTTGTTAATGATGTTGGATGAGAGATGACAAATAGCCACCTGAACATGAGGGGGAAAAAAATTTAGGTTAACACCCTCATGGTTATATTGGGTTAGCCAATGTGCAGCATGTATGCCTCATCATCCCACCTGCCACAGCCTCACATTTCCTTTTGGAACAGCACTGCAGGCAGCCATTTCCAAGCCACCAGAGTGGGCGTCAGAGACTAAACACTTGTTTGTCATTTGGCATTAGGGCTTGGACCTCAAGTGTGATCTGCTGTTGGATAGAACATCTGTTTTAATGGGCCCATAGCATGTGGTTGGGAGTTGGCTTGTTAGTGGCCATGATGGAAGATCTACACTCTGAGGGCATCACCATGGAAGGAAGCCCACCCCTACTCACCATGTAAATATTTAGTCATTTAAATGTATTTGTTCTGGACCTATTCTTCTTGTGTCTATCCTATGTTGACTCTGTTTAATTGTAGGTTACTATTGTTTGTCTATGTTGATGTCATTTATTTAAGTACGGACACAGCATTGCTTTAGCTCCCCACTCCCTTTTTAAAAATAATACCTTACACAATATCCCTTCCTTGAGGACATCAAATAATTTTTGTTCAAGAACATATCTAATGAGGCTGCAGACATGGAAATTTGTTTCTTGGCAGACCTTTTGACCTCCTTTTGAACAGATAGGGAGTGACCTTTGTTCCCATTTTATGCCACAGATGCACTCTGGAGATAGGATTGATTGCACCTGTCCAGGTACTGAGTTTGGAGAGCTCTTAGTGGTTAGGATGCCATTTGTGTTGTTGGCATAGAGATACGAACAGTCGGACCAGTGTTGGCTCGTCCTCCATTGGAGGTTTCCCAGAGGCTGGGTGAGACCAGCAGCTCCCATGTGCTTCAGCCCCTCTCTATTATAAGCCACCGAAAGGGTAGCTGGGGCTGGAGGGCATTAAAACTTGTGTTTATCAGGTTGGACACCCCCAAGAGCCATATTTTCAGACCCCCAGGGAGCAAGTGACTCAACAGAACTGTTTTTTTGGTCTCAAATGAGTCTAAAGAGGGGAAATCAGTTAATACCAGCAGTCTGTAATGGACTGATCACAAAGCTATGCCTTTCTAATCCTCCTTGCAAATCAAAGGGAGGGGAATCCCCAGAGCCCAGGCATACACATGAATAGAAAGCACCATCAAGTAACAAAAACACCTTAAAAGGTCAGCAGAAACTCAGGGGGCTGTTGGAAATTCACCTCCCCTGCCTTTTTGTGGAGCTCAGTGAGCAGTAGTGAGAGAGTGGGCGAAGACAACCAAATAAGCTTCACGCAGAAGCCACTTGGCCACAGAAAATGTACAATGCAGTGGAAGCTGATAGGAAAGTTGCTTCCGTGTCCACGTGTGAACCTCAGTCATCTGACAACTGGCCTTGTTCTTTTCCAGGCCCTGGCTAGCCAGAGACTTTCTTGGCCACATACTAACTACAAAATTGCACTCAGTTGGCGAATACACCACTGGAAGCCACGCTGACTGCGGTGTTCGCAGTTCACCAATGATGCATGTTATTTCCTGCAGTGGGCCCAAGATCACTGACAGGATGCTGCAGGGGTTGGGCTGAAGGTGGAAACAGCACACCAGCCTGCTGTTTGTGGCCTCCTTACAACTGTTGGCCCCACCTGAGGCCCGGAACCCACACGTGCTAACCTCAGCTCATCGGGGCCAGTAGAACAGCATGCCGCAGGGTGGAACCAGAGTGCTCCATGCCTGTGTCTACGGCATGACAGCACTCACTGCCCAGGGTTTCCACTACATCCCCTTGTGTGTGCACCCCAGGAGAAGCAGGCCAAAGAGAAAGCCGCCCTAGGTGCTGCCCAGTTGTCTCAAGTGTCTGTTTTAGCTGAATGGCAGACACTGTTCTACCTCAGCGTGTTTTCTTTTTAACTCAGTGATAGAGGCAATGGCTGAAGTGGGGTGAAAGCAGTACTGTTGTCAGTCCCCTTTGTGACTAGGTGCATGTTTTTGCAAAGCTGAAGAGATTCTTTTTTCTTCCTCCATCTGTGTCTCCTCAGACTAAGCCACCATCTTCTTCAGGGACTCTCCTACTAGGTGGAGAATTTTTCTAGCTTTGCCTGTGAATTTCACAGAGAAATCCACAGAAGAGATTTTTGCCCAGTCAGTAATAAGAGGCGTGGACTTTATTAAGATGAGAGTGTTCTCACCATAAACACGAATTATTCCAAGTTGTCTTCCTCATTCTTTCTCCCTCCTTTCTTCCTCAGCCACTGCCAGTTTTCTGTAGGATGGATTTCTTAAGGTTGGAGATGGTGGGAATTAGTGACAATAGTAGGATTTTTAGTACAACACTAATGCTAATGTGAGTTGAAACACAGGAAACATTTTTCTTAGCAGTCTGCTACATTAACAGTCATAATATGTTCATTCTCTTCATAGCTTTGTGGACTCAACACTTTTAGGTACAGAGGCGTTAGGAGTATAACCCAGAATTGCACAGCAGATCGGTGACAGAGCCAGAAATAAAAGGCAGGTGCCTGACTCCCACACCCATGTTTTCATCAAACCAAATTGAAATACAAATATTTCAAATATTTCAAACAGAAAATCCCCTTTAGATCTCCCCAGAAAACAATTATGCAGTCCTTCAAGATGGAATACTTGAATAGCAGGCTGGAATACTAAAACATTATCAGTTTTTTATTCTAGAACTAGCAATTGATATTCTCTGAGCTGATGCAAAAAAAAAAAAAAAATTTCATCATGGAATGATTTATAATTTTCCAGAGCTTGGCAAAACTAAGCCAGTGAATAGTAAAACCAGATTTGTTTTTGTGATGCTCAAATTCCAGAACACTTGGTCTGACTTTTCCTCACAACAAATATTGGATATCTCCTTCCAAAGCTGGGAGTGGGATGGGGAGAGGCATGAGTCTGGGAATGTGGCCCTCTGGACCTGCTTTTGGGGGGACCTGCTCTGTTCTTCTCGTCCGTTTCCCTCTGCCTCGTGCCCTCCCTGCTGTCCTTCCCTGCCTTTCTCCTGTCTTTCTCTCGCCCCAGCTCCTTCCACAGAGACAGTCGGGGCAGTCGGCGTCATGGTTGGGAAGCAAAAGGAGAGCATGGTTAAAACCACTCCAGGGCCCTTCTCTGAAGCCTTGGTGATGAAAGGACTCAATGAACCTGAACAGTTTCTCACAGGAAAGTTCCGGCCTCTGTCTCCTTAAAAGCAAGGCATTCAGCAACCCTTAACAGAGTCAGGATTAAAACTCGGAATTTCTGACTTATCCCAGGCCTGTGTTTGGGTAGCAAAGCTATGTCACTGTGATATCTGGCAACTAGGATCATTTTAGATACCCAAAGTAACAGAGCCTCTTCATTTTGAAAGCGCTAGATTTAGCACCAGGTGGTTGGTGAGTAGTTAGCACCCCCATTACCTTCTTGCCTCTCTCCCTCTGGCTGGCCAGTGGGCTGCCTGTTTACTTGGAAGCTGGAAGTACCAGAACAATTGCTGCACCTAGCCCTACTGGCCCAGTGTAAATTAAAGTGATTTTGAAACTTCTCTGATTGTCTGTGTTAGATTGTGGCAGGTTTCTGCCAAGGTGTGGGTGGAAGGAGGAAGTTGGTGTTTTTATGGGCATAGAAATGCCCCTGGGATGCCTGAGGTTGCTTCATGATTCCTGTAGCCCAGCCTACCCCTTGAACTCTGTTGCACATAGACAACATGTGTTCCATGAAGAGCTTTGGGCCTCGGAAATGACAAGCCACATGTATTAGGGGCCACTGAAACGGACTTCACTTTAGGATTGCCTCATATACTTGACTTTCTTAGAAGCTGAAGCTATTTACCTTCTTGGCTTACCGTTATTTATTAGTGTCAGAGTCCAAAAAGACTCTTGTCACAAGATTGGGCTTGTTATAATTTAGCATTTTGACAATCTTTTAGTGTGTTTCTGGACATTATGTCCCTTTGTTCATTACTTTATAGATCAAATAGTTCTTTCCCTTTGTCTTAGAGTCCCACTTTGGTTTTATAGTTAATTTTAGCTGGGTGTGTTGTATGTTTTCCATAAGCCATACTTTTAGGAAAATGGCAAAAATAGCAGATGTACTTTCAACTAAATTTTTATTGCTTTTGAACATATAAGCAGCAAATATTTGTTCTTTGTCACCAGTGGGCTATCTGCTCTATGAAGGGGAAACAGGCATGGGTTTTTCTATCTAAAGAAGTAAGGTACGAATCAGCAAAGGATAATCAATGACAATGGTGGGGGTAACATTTACCATAAACTGGGTACTGTGCTAAGGACTTTATGTGCATTATCCAGTTTAATCCTCAAAACCCTGTGAGTTAAGTATTATCATCTCCAGGGAGGTTATGAAACTTGCCCAATGTTACACAGCTAGTAAGTAGTAGAACTGAGGTCTGATTCCAAAGCCTTATCCTAACCATTGTGC
Source organism: Galeopterus variegatus (assembly GCF_000696425.1). Classification (NCBI taxonomy): domain Eukaryota; kingdom Metazoa; phylum Chordata; class Mammalia; order Dermoptera; family Cynocephalidae; genus Galeopterus; species Galeopterus variegatus. The sequence goes on along the minus strand of NW_007727195.1, from coordinate 237,109 downwards.
AAACTTCTCTTTACACATTTAGTACTGAGCCTCAGAAGTCCCAGTCTTTCCAATGAAGCAAAGCAGTAGGAAAGCACCTCTGAAATGTCAGTCAGAACTCATTTTCAGAAACCAGATAGTGTTAAGGCTCTGTTTATAACTTGTAATATTTTATGTTATTTTAAGAGTATAGTTTTCAAGTCTCCAGATTGCCTCAGAGAAAAACACATCTATAGGCTTCTGCCCAAGTTGTGATTATTTATAATTGATGCTTTTGGAAATGTTTCCATTCTATCATTTTGCTGAACATGGATTTAGAAAACCACAACAATTCAGTAAGACGACATGATTAGCAACCCCCTGAGTTTGGTTGCTGTGTATCCCTTCAGTGACTTGGCTTTAAGACTCATAATAAAAAGGGAGAAGATTATTAGTAAAACCACATAGGAGATTGTTCTTTTGCCATTGGAGAGTGAAATGTTTTCTTGTCCATCTGTTCTTCCATCGGAAGTGGAAATGAAAGTAGGTATCTTTTGAAGTACATCTATAGTTTGGTTTTAGGTTCTGCAGTGTATCATTTCATCAGTTCTATACAATAAAACCATCATCTCAGTACAAGTTTCCATTACAGAAATGAGAAAAAGTGGTCTAAATTTTTTACAGTGCCTTATCATTTAATTTATAAGTTTCTAGAGAAGACATACAGTGTCTTTACCACTTAATTTCCCCCATGTATGTATCATGCTTTGCATGGTAGGCATTCAGTAAATTTTTTTTTCTTTTTACTGTTACCATATCATTAGAGTTCTAGTCATTTTCACCAAGCCATCATTTAGAAGAATCCCATAAAAATTAGAGCTTACATATTTAGATCTCTCATAAGTTTCACTTTTTTTTAAACTAGGACAGAGAGATACATTATTTTGTTCACTTGTAGATAATGCATGTAGGATTTTTATTTCTGTTTTCAGAGTTATGTCAGTATCTTACTGTCCTTGCTTTAAATAATTACTATCTTTGTATTACTGAGATTTTTACACAAATTCTTTGCAATTAAGTAAAACTTAAGGACTAAAATTGGTAGAAATGATCAGGTACCAAAGTGTATCATGATGTAGAAAACTGTGACTTAGTGTACTATTACTAAAACAATTGTGTGAAGCATGTGGCATATACTAATTTATTAACCTATATATCATCATTATGAAGGAAATAATAACAACAATAATGGTTTCCATTTATTAAATATTTACTATGCACCAGACACTACATTAAATACCTTACATTGATTATCTCATTCAAGTCTCATAACAATTCTATAAAGTAGATATTATTTTACCGATGTACAAATGAAGCCCAAAGGCTTAGTAACTTTCCCAACGTACACAGTGTAAATGTCAGAATTCGAATCCAGTATTATAGAACTCCAAAGCCCATACCCTATTTTATAAAGAGGGAAATGAACACAATTCCTTATGAATAGGTGTTTTTTAAAAGAGCAGCCTATTTAACCATTTCCAGCCATTTTAATTGCAGACATACTGTATCTTATGTGATTCTTACCAATCCAGCTGAAAAGTAGAAATACAGAAGAATATGAGGGATAAGATTAGCAAATACTGAGTGGAACCCTGCAATATCTGATCATCACTGCAGAGTAACTGGAGAACACAAGCCTAACTGGCACACAAAGACCTTTAAAGATTGTCTTTGCTAACAGAGGACTTTGTTTCTTTACCTGACCTTGCCATCCTGCTCCCCTGTCTGCCCTCGACTAAGCTGCCATTGGTACTGAATTTATAATGTGTCATTGGTCCATTCAAGAGACAGTGACAGAGGTGTGGCTGAAAAGCTGGATAGTAAAGAATGGAGATGATTTCCATTTCTGTTCAAATCAGCATGGTAACAAAACCATAGCCAACCCTCAGGACAGACCAAGACAGTTCAGCGAGGAGCATATCCTGAGCACTAAATTGTGCCCTGAATGCCCAGGGCTCTTTTCAGAAGGGCTGTTTCCTCTGAGTGACCAGTATGCTCATCATACTTGTCCATGATGAGAACACCCAAACCTTGGAAGATGATTGTGGTGATAATAAGCATGTTACAATTTTCTAGGAGAGAATCTGTATCTTATTCCTTTAGGTTGCTAAACAATAAGGTAGATTTTACAAATAAGGATTTTAAAGGAAAAGAATAGTTTCTTGAGTGTACCAAATGTGAAAATATTGGACCATGTGAATTAGGTAGTTTGAATCCTTTCCAGGAATATTAAATGTTATGATTTTATATATTTAGGATTATGTTAGTTTGTGTTGTAGATACATAGTGAGACTTTGGACTTCTTTGTTAAAATTTACCTAATTTAAAAGAGAAGGGTTATTCCTTTTTTTTTTTTAATTCACCACTTGTGTTTCTAGCTACCTTGCTCTTTAAGGTGAGTACACCGTCACCACCAGAATAGAAATCCAGCCGCATTATTCCTTTACAGACTAATCTTATTCCTGTCTCACAAATCTGAAAATAAAATTCTGACTTTTGAGTTAACAAGGGAAGAACCCACAGGTATCCATATTTTAAATTATTACTTGTATTCAGTACCAGCAATATCTTCTTTGGTTGTGGATATAATATTAACAATTAAAGTTTGATAAAATGTGTATGTGTGCCTCTTAATTCTGGTTACCCTTCTATTATTTAGCTCATATGATAACACCTCTCCATCCCAATTTACTCAGTGTTTAGAAAGAATTGATTAGTGGTTTAAGCCCTGAAAAAAGTCGGTCTGTTTCCTACACCTTCTGGGTTTTGAATGGCCAATAGGCCTTGCTAGATATTCTGACCTAAAGATGAAGGCGATGAAAGTCAGAGCTGGGTTTTCCTACCTGTGTATTTATCAGTCTTCTCCTAAACCACAGTCTGCCTCTTGACAGCTCTAATAATTAATTTGGTCTTCTCTCTCTTTCTTCTCCCTTCCCCCTCCTTTCTCCCTGTCTGTTCACAGGTTATCTTGACGAATCAAATTACAACCCATATGAGCGGAGCCCTCGCTTCTCAGGCAGACCTGGTGTCTCCAGCTGATGATTTGTCCCTGTCTGAAGGTAAGAGATCTGTCCTAAAGAGGCTGAAATTTGACACTGACGCACAGCCCCACTGCCTCTCTGCCTCTTGTTGAGAGCTGGGAGACGTGGCTAATAGGCCCTGGCCAATGAACCCAGCCGGAGCCTGGTGATTTAGGCTTGGCCACCTTTCCAGCATCCGATCTCTTACATTTGGAGAGTCTCTTGTACTGGACGCATAACTGAGCTCCCTTTTCACTTGAGTGAGTCATCCTTATAGGAGTCCCTTACCTCCATTTGCAGGCTTGTCACTCCTCAAATGACTTTGCTGTTGAGACTGATGCTCAAAGGTTGGCTTTACCAGTGGTCCCACAGCATTTTAGCCTTTTGTTTGTGCTGAGCACCGTTAGACTGGCTAAAAGTGTATACCAGTTTCATGTGCCAGTTATGTGGCATTCCTGATCAAGCTTTACCAAAAGATTAAGAGAAAATCTCCACATTGGAGATGAATCTGCAAAATTTTCTCCACCTCCCCTGCTAGCAAAGGTCAGGTTGGCTATGGTTTTGATGGCAATGAGCTTGACGTAGCTGGGGGAATTACATCAGCAAACCAGAGGGTAGTTTCTGGTTTTATTGAAAGTTCTTACTTGACATTTCTGAGTTCTTCTAATTGCACTCTAATATCTTTCAGGCAGAATGCTGTGGGCCTGATAGATATGCATAGCTCTTCCAGGCCCCTCTTCCCTTTCCACTTTCTGAGAATTGTTTATGATGGCATACAGGGGACTTTTAGTCCTAGCAAGGCTCCTGACTGACTTCCCAGGTGGTATTCTAAGGATCAGCCTTGGTTTATGGTCTCAGAAATTGCTTCTCAATGGTTTCTTTCAGAATGAAAACTAACAGCTTATTTATAAATACTGTAAAATGCTCTGTGTACCCTCTTTCTACATCCAGCGATTCATTATCACTCCCCTCTCACCTGGGCTGAAAACCTGAATCACCTGGTATTCCTCCCTTCTCAAACTCCTTCATCATCATGTTTGCTTAGTTCTTCCTTCCAAATACATCTTTCCTCTGTCCCCTTTCTTCTAATCTGTGTTTCTTATAATCACAATATGATTATTTTAATAAAATCCAAAATGGCCTTCTCCACACTAGCCTCTGCTATTTCCACTCTGCCACTACCAAATTAAATGTCCCCAGCCTGACATCTGGAAAGAAGTCACTCTCCTGTTCTATTCTATGTCACTCTCTTGTTCTATTCTATGTCACTCTATTATTCTATCCAGTGTCACTCTCCTATTCTATCCTATGTCACTCTCCTATTCTGAAATCTTAGAATTGTTTTTTCTGAGAATGGGCTAAAATCAGTAAGCTGATTTTAAAATATCAGGAATTTGGAGTTTGTTAGTTTGAAATCAACCAGGGTGGAAGTATTTATACCATGGAAGTCAGCAAATGTTAAAAATCAGGAGTTTTTGTTTTTTGTTTTCTTTTGGGTGAACCAGTTTCCAAAACACCACTAGATAAAGTTAATGATTCTTAACCCTACATAGTCTGTCCTTTCCTTCTGTTCAACCTTGGTTCCTGCCAGTAGCTTATGTGCAGCTCCTGTAATATTCACTGAGCATTTATTTACTGTCAACTGTGTACCTAAAACTTTGCTAGTCACTGGGGCACAACATGGATACAGAAAGAATACAACATAGTCTGTGCCCTTAAAAATCTGTCAGTTTAGTAAGGAAAACATGAAAAGTTAAATTTATCTTAACTTGAAGATCTGCCAAGTGTGCCTGTCTCCTGCCTGCCTCTCCCCTCTCCCGCCTGCATGTTGTGCAGAGACAGCCCACCCCATCCAGAACAGCGTTTCCTTTTCACCACTACTGCTGCTTCTCTTCACAAATCCACTTGTTCGAGGCTTATTTAAAGACTGCCTCTTGCACGAAACCTCCTTGCCATTTTAATTGATTTCACTTTCTTCTCTGTGGCCTCTCTATCTGCTCAGCTATATAAAGAAAAGGTCTAGAAAACTTAATTTAACTTTTCATATTTTTCTGAGTAAATTGGAAGATTTTTAAGGGCACAGACTGTGTTGTGCTCTTTTTGTATCCATGTTTTGTCCCAGTGACTAACAAAGATTTAGGCATGCAGTAGACAGTAAATAAATGCTGAATGAATATCATTAAGTACTTTGGAAGAACAACGACCATGAGAATCACGTAAAGCACCTATGAACATCATTAAAAATTGTCGTTATAATTATCTCACACACACACACACACACACACGCACGCATGCACGCATGCATGGACGCACATTTTTTCAGCTCTGAGGAGGAGACCAGAAGAGAGCATCTTGCTTCCTTATTTGAAAACCAATAACTCATGGTACTTTTCTTTGTCATGGCTTCCTGGTTTATCTTAAGTAAAGAAGAGGTGCAAAACACATACAAAAATTGCTTTTGGGCTCCAGTGTAATAGCTATAAGAAAATATTAAAGTCATGTTTACAGCAAAGGAGAGTTGCCAGCTCATCCTTAGATAATTTTTCCTTATTATGAAATCCAAGAGAGAATGGAAACAATTGGTTTTTCTGTATCTTTTTCCTGTATAGCTTAGCAAGTAAAGAGGATACAGAAATATTTTTCCTAAAGTCTTTAATGAAGCTCCTCACCAGTGAATTAAAATGGACAAATTTCTTAGAACATTTATACCTATTCAAATATATTGCAATAGTTGTTAAGTTCCTATGATTTTTATATATGTATATATATTGCTTTGTTGTTGTTTCAGGCATTCATAGTATCAGCTTTGCTGCTGTATTGGAGCTCTGCTCAACATATGCTATGATTGCAGGCAAGTCTCTTAATCACTTTGGGCCCTTTTTTGGCAGCTAGCCTGTGTGGGAATCTGAACCTGTGATCTTGGTGTTACAAGGCTGTGCTCCAACCAGCTGACCTAATCAGCCAGACCCATTTCTTCTTCTGTTAAATGTTATGGTGGATGAGAGAAGATTGCCAAAGTTTTTTCCAGCTCTGACATTATAAGATCATGAGGTGGGTCTGAAAGATCAGGAGCATTCACCCACTGATGGCATTTTAAATCCAATTTATGGAGTGGGAAAAATGACCATGTTACTGATGCTGCCCTAGATTAGACATAGTAAAAAGGATCTTCAGAAATCTTAGCATGGATACTTTGGCATACCTATAACAGCCTCCCCTCCCTGTATTGCTGTCTCTTTCCCACTCTGTGAACACTTCTGATCTTGTCTGTCTGTCTCTTGCTTTCTCTGCCTCTCTCCCACACAAACGTGTACACAACCAGAAGTGTGTGCCACCTAGTGAGGGTGAGAAACACACTGGGCTGGGTGTCTTTGTAACTCTGGTCAATTTTTGTTAAGTCCTGAAAGTTCCATTCTCCCAAATGAATGTGATACTTTGTGAAAGGCAGCCTGCAAATTGACAAGCCAACTGCACATATGAGGAGTTATTTTAACAAAATAGGGAAAATTCAATTTGCCCTCTCATTCCTTCTCCAGGCACAAGGCTCTGGGGCAGGAGCAATGACAGGGAAGTCCTCGGCCTGTGGGGTCCACTTCTCTCTTCTTCAGCTGTCCCACCTGGGAGCTGAAAAACTCACCAGTGGAATGAAACCTCAATGAGGGGAATCATATCATGAACTCAAGCAGCAAACGTGGGTCTACTTAATCAAAGAAACAACCCAGCCACAAATTTAATAAGGGAGAGAAAAAAATCCAGCAACACAAAAACAAAGAACTCTCCACTTTCTAAACACTGGGAGGGCAACAGCTGGTCAGCCGAGATTAAAGGAGCGTGAGAGAGCACCTCCCAATCTCCTGACTGCTCCTCCCCATTGACATCCCTGCAGCCAGCCGGGGCTCGCATTTACAGCCCTGTGCAGATGACCTTGTTCCAGCTAAGATATGGTTCTTTTGATCTCAGCAGGGGATGCTCTGGGCCCGCAGCTGGCAGATATTAATAGTAAAAGATCCTTTGGGGTAAAAGAGATCTCTCAGTTGGACCAGGTCACTCATATTCCCTCCTCTGTGTCAGAGCAGAAGAGACTTCATTTCCCTGAATCAGCTCCTGCTGGGGACTCCTCTCAGGTCAACTCAGATCATTGTATCTCTGGCTGCTCTTGGCCACTTGTTCTCACCCCATAACTGTTTTCAAGGGAGCACTGTTTAGCAGTGTCCTTTGCTCTGCAGCTGCAATCTATTACAGGACAGGGCAGACCTTGGGCTCATCCCAGCCCTGTGTGTTTCTCACCCTCACTGGTTTGCACACATTTCTGGTTGTGTACACGTTTGTGTGGCAGAGAAGAAGAGGAACCAAGATACAGACAGACAAGATCAGAAGTGTTCACAGAGTGAGAGACAGCAGTACAGGGAGGGGAGGCTGTTACAGGTATCCCAATGTATCCATGCTAAGATTTCTAAAGATCCTTTTTATTATGTTTAATCTAGGGTAGCATCAGCAACACAGTCATTTTCTCACTCCATAAATCAGAATTAAAACCCCTTTAGTGGGTGAACACTCTTGATCTTCAGACCCACCTCATGATCTTATAATGTCAGGGCTGGAAAGACTGTAGCAATCTTCGGTTCATCCAACCTGTCATTTAACAGGAGAGAGAGAGGCAGAAATAAGGATTTTGGATTCTGTATTCTACATTGTTCTAGACCAGGCACTGTGTGCAGTTTTTGTTTTGTTGATAGAAACTCAGGCATATAGGTCATTATAGAGTTCAATGATTGGTTATTGTGACTGTTCTGTTGCCAAGGACATATTTCTTAGCCCTTGCCAATTCTTCTTTGTGGTTATTGAAGATGCTAAGAACTGTTGGACCTCAGTCATAGGGAACATCTCTTTTCCTCATAGTGATCAGTAGAGAAAGATCTAACAGCCCAGCTGGCTTTAAATGCCATATCCTATTCTGAAGTCACCTGGGATTTAAGCAGAATAACTGGCTGAGTCCCCATCTACTGGTGGACAGTTAGTAGGAAAGATTCGTGTCCAATGACAGTGAGCCCTGTGCAAGATTGTGGCTCTGCTCAACCTAGACCATTGGCTTGCTTTCTTCTGATGATTGAACAGGATAATGGTCACTTCATTGTGGTAACATGGCCCATTTCATGGAAAGGAAGACATCATTAGGTTGCCATCCTGGCATTGCCATCATCTGGCATAGTTGATAGATCATAGTACATGAAAACTGAAAATTAAAAGTGCATGGATGGGTCAAGGAAAGAACATAAGAAAAAAAAGCAGTACTTACTAGAACCCAAAGTGATTTCTAGTTTTAGTGTCAGAAGCCTTTCTATTCCATTTGGAGTCAGGCAATTTAATGACTGATTCCATGTGCAAGAGAAAGTATTTTAGGATTCATATTCCTAAACAAGCCACTCCTACAAAAAGCTGGAGTCCATTTGAACGATTATATGCAAGTGTGTGGCTTGTGTCTCTTTTAAAATAAATTCAACAACCAAGAGCAGCTCAGAATGGTTGGGGCGAATCAGGGACTCATGGTTGTGAAAGGAGCAGACTTCAAAGCATGATATGAATTTTCGAGTTTTATTTCCACTCTTGCTTTCCAGCTGGATCTGCTCTGGATTTACTGCAGGATGTTTGAAAATGTGGCTCCCTGCTAATCTCAGACAGTTGCTATGATCAATGGTTTCTTTCATTTCCGATAAAAAACACTGGTGTTTCTGCTTAAATTGTGTGTACTTTCAGCTTTATTATTTTAGTTGTGATTTATTGTCCTGCATTACCCAAATTTGTAATCCATTAACCACAAACTTTGGGGTGGGTTGGTCAAGTTAGCAGAACTCTCTCCACACTTTAGTGCCAAGGTCCTTCACAGCCTGTCAAACGGAATGTTCATTGGTTTGTGTAGGACCATGTACAAATGGGCATGGGTGGAGCAGCTTAAAAAACCCACTCCTCAAGGGTATGGTGCAGGTTGGCTATAATTAGTGCTTTGAAAACATAAGGTGTCAGCATGTGACTGCAAGGTTAATATTAACAACTGTGATCAACATTGTTAACATTAGCATTTCCATCGTATTTTTAAATGTCTTAAAATGATGAATTTCTTAATCCACCTCAAGCAACTGAAGCATGAAGGAGAGAAGGGAATTGCTCACAGGCCACACAGTGAGTGAGAGGTGGTGGTGCCGGGAACAGAAGTCACAAACCCTTCTGTGAAATCTTAGCTTTGACACTGCTGCCTCTTAGGAGTGAGCTTTGGATAAAAATGTTAAAGTGTCCTGGTGACCTTTCAATTTTTGATTCCAAAGCTACAGACACATATCAACACACCAGACTTCACATGCTTCTCTTCACAAGGGCACACCCCCCTACCCATGCTCCATTCTGTCTGGTATTCAAGAATCCGTGGCTCTTGACTGGGCATATATTCTTTTCAGCAACTGTTCAGATGCCATGTAAAGCCTAATTTATAGAAAAAGATTAAACGCACCAAAAAAAGCATGGTGTTTGGCTAAAGAAAGCTTAAATATTATGTGAAGTAGAGGGGGCTAGAGTTCAGAGGAGATGGGCACACCCTACAAATGTCTCTAAAGCTCTAAATCTCAAAAGGGAGAAGAACCTGCTGGAGATTTTCAGCAGGGAGGCCAGGGGGCAATGTAATCACAGTTGAGGGATCAAAAAGAGAAAGGGAACATTAAAGTCAACCACAAGGAAGTACTTCTTGGTCAGGAACTCTGTTTCGCCAGTGCTAGTTTGCCAGAGAGAGCCACATTTGAAGCACAAGGTGCATTGTAATCAAGTTAGATGAGAGCCAGAGAATTTTCTTTGAGGAGAGTCTTGGAGGTGGTTCATGTGAGGGCTGGGCTAGAGCTAGATGTTTTGAAAATATTTTCCCCTCACTCTCAGACCTCTTACCATCTAGGATTTACAGTCTAATTCCCAGATCTGCACATGTTCCTGTTAAGGTCTCAGTGTCAAGAAGGCCAAAAGGACGAGAACACCAAAGCCAGCTTTGTCAGTTGCCTCAACTACAGCAGTGACAGGGTCAAAAGCCCAGAGAATGTAATGCCAAGAAGTGGCATGATCCCAGAGACCTTCAATTGGAAGGATTCTCTGAGAAGAGATCCTTGTTTGCCAGCATGGCAGAGAATGCTACACCAAGGATGAGAGGCCTCTAGGTCAGAGAGATCATAAAAAAAGGGAAGAATGGATGGTTTTTGGGAGTGGTGCCCAGGGGATAATTTAGTTCATGTTGAAATGTGGCATGAAATACTTTTGGAATGCATTTATGATGTTTATTAGGATTTGGGGGAAGACTGTAATAAGGTCTGGAAAGGAAGTCTGATCCAAGGATGGTCCAGCTGAGGTGTTCTGATGTCCATTCCTTCCAAAGCCACATGCCCAATCAAAGAAGATGGACGATCTCCCCAATAGTGTAGGGATGTTCTTCAGTCAAAGACATGGAGTAGTTGTGTTTCTCCACCAAAACCTTTATTCTACTGGCTCTCAAACTTCACCATGTGTCAGAATTACCTGGAGGACTTATTAGTACACACATTCCTGAGCTTCTACTCCCAGAGTTTCAGTTGGTCTGGGGAGAAGCCAGACAATTTACATTTCTAACAGATTCTCAGGAGTCGATGACACTGTTGTTCTGAGGACACTTTGAGAACCACTGCTTTATTCTTTGAGTCCCTGTCTATGTTAGGCACCATGAATACCAAGATGACTCTCTGTCTTCATCTGAGCTATCCAGGAGATAACATCCTAAGAGGGGAAAGTGATATGTAGAGGGGGTGCCTTTAGCATCCATGGAAGCCATATGTCTCAGTTGGGTCACCAGTGGTGTTTTCTATAGGCTAAATCTCAGGTCTGGGATAGAATTGGTACTAGAATATTTCAGGGATCTTTTGGTAGCAAGAAACGAAAAGCCATTCAAGTTTGTTTTAAAAAGGCAGACATAGTAATAACAGTCTATGGACCATATACTGTGTGCCTGGCATTGCATATCCATTGTCACATTGAATTCTCACAACAGCCCTCGGAAGACGGTGACTCATTGTCTTATTTTATAGGTGAATGAATTGGGGCTTACAAAGTAACATAATTGGCAGAACCAGAATTCCAGCCCAGGAAGACTGGCTCCAGAACTTACATTTTTATCCACTAAGCTCTTCTGTACGGAAACAATTAAGATTCTCATAGTTATGTGTAAATAGGAACTAAAATACAGCCAGATCATGTGGGAATTGGAAAGGTTGAAACTTAGGTTATTCTCTTCATTTTTTTTTTTTTTTGGTTAAGTGATTTATTTATTTATTTATTTTTTAGTTTTATTTTATTTTGTCAATACACAATGTGGTTGATTATTGTGGCCCATTACTGAATCCTCCCTCCCTCCTCCTTCTCCCCCCTCCCTCCCAGCAGTGTCCTTTCTGTTCACTTGTCATATCAACTTCAAGGAATTGTAATTGTTATGTCTTCTTCCCTCCCCCCGCCCAGTTGTTTGTATACTTATTTATTTTTAGCTCCCACAAATAAGTGAGAACATGTGATATTTCTTTTTCTGTGCCTGACTTGTTTCACTTAATATACTTCTCTCT
>NW_007727195.1:206278-225267 GCF_000696425.1 Galeopterus variegatus | reverse complement strand
ATGGAAATCATCAAGTCAAAGGTATACCTGTTCCCCAATGTTCATCGCAGCACTATTTACAATAGCTAAGAGTTGGAACCAGCCCAAATGTCCATCATCAGATGAGTGGATACGGAAAATGTGGTAGATCTACACAATGGTAGATCTATCTGCAATTGTTTGAGGAACCTCCATACCATTTTCCATAGAGGCTGCACTGTTTTGCAGTCCCACCAACAGTGTATGAGAGTTCCTTTTTCTCCACAACCTCGCCAACATTTATCATTTTTGTCATATCTATCTTACTTTCCATGGCTCTGACCCTTTACATTTTCATCTTTCACACCTGGTAATTCTGTGCATGTGTTGTCCTTTCATCTAATCAGCTATAGCCAAGAAGTCATATGGTCAAGAACATGGCCAGTACATCTACCCTTTCAGCAGGGTCAATGGATGTGGAGCATTTTCCATTCATAAGGGGTCATATATGAGGGACAGATTCCTTTAGAAGGGAATACCAATAAGGTAAGTACCCTTACTTAACATCTAATAGAAGGATTTTGTCCAACCGAGTAGATACTATTGTTTGCTAAGCAGGACTGTGTGTTGAGCCCCTCAGTCTGTCCACTCTCAACATCATCTCCTTTTTCCAGATCAAATTTTTGGTATCAGTCCATTCCTTCAAGCCAATATACCGTTTTTTAAAAACTCTAAAACATTTTCTTTCCAGCCACAGATAACCATCTGGCTCCTCTTTGATCAAATTGTCTTTATACTCACAATCAGCCTTTGTCTTCATGGGAGGAGAGAAATCTCTTCTGTTTATCCAGAATCCACTACCTACTCTAAACTATTATTATCTGATGAGATATGAGGCCTTAAGTTACCTCATATTTAGGGACATATGACAGAGGCACAAAACACAGAATGTATCCCATGGTCAGCCATCATCTATTAACTGCCTATGGCAAGGTAGGCCAGAGAATCTAAGATGGTAGGTGAATCAAATGACTGAAATATGTTCAGTGGAGAACTCTGTATCTGTAAGTTACATTTTTTCCATAATTTACAATATGTTGGAGCAAAATTCCTCTCTACTCTCAGGAGAGGGTCTGCATTTTATGGGTGAAATGAAAATGTGTATGTATGTGTACAGTGTGTGTGTGCGTGCGTGCGTGCATGTGTGTGTGTGTGTGTGTGTGTCCTGTGTTTTAGAAGAAGACAGGCTCATTTTAGGTTATGATGTTGATTTTCTTTACCATACTTCCATCTAATAGGCCCATAAAAACATCTAAGAAAATCTAAGTTTCCTGGCACTATCACCTCCAGCTATAGAGAATGGATGATACCCAAGGAGGCAGAGGATTAAGGAGAAAAACTTTGTTTTTGTTTTAAAACATGATGTATAGATAAATGAGGCTAGAGGAGTGTCAAAATGCTTCTGAGTGACAAGGAAAACATACTCCCAAGAGATCTCTAGACCAGAGATAGAATAAGCAGAATAGTGCCTGCAGTAATAATTACTCAATAAGTACTTGGTTAATGAATGAGGCACCTGCAGCTACAAGAGGGACATCCAAAAATTATTATAGCTTTAGACCTGTATTCACCTAAAAGTAGAATGAAACTGCCATGGTAATTTTTCTCACCCACACATCACGTATGCTCCAAAATTCCTTAAGTGTGGTTGGTGTTAACCATGTACCTCCACTAACTGTACGTGATGAATGATGATTGGCAGTGCAGGGAAGGTGTCAGAAAAGAAAGAACAGAAGCCTAATACCTCAGCTTTTGAAGGAGAAATCTTCCACATTCACTTAAGGGTGGCAACTGAAGTAGTTTAATATGATACACAGTAAGGATTAGGTACCTACTGTCTACTAGGAACTGTGCTAGGCAGGTGCTGGGGACACAGAGACAAAAGTTACTGTCCCTGCTCTTTGGGAAGCTCATGGTCAGGTGGTGGTGGGAAGTATGGTGGGTGAGTAAACAGCGTGTGCTTGGTGCCATGATGGCTGTAGTTTTTTGGGGGGAGCACATAGAAGTCCTGGTCTGGGCTGGGGGCTCTCTAAAAAGACTTTATAGCAATGAGCCATTTGAGGTGGATCTTGAAGGATCAGTAGCAGTTCCCATGAGGAGAAAGAGAAGGGGAAGGTGTCCCTGGCAGAGGGAAAAAGCCCATCTAGTGGAATAGAGACCGGATGTAGTGATAGGCAGGGGTCAGATTGTGAAAGGTCTTGTCAGTCAGGCTCATCAGTTAGCATTTTCTCCTGAGGGTGTTAGGGAGTCACTGAAACAGGGAAGTGACAGGATCATTTTGTAATTCAAAGAGATTTCTCAGGCAGCAATTTACAGGTTAGAGGGGATGGGGATGAAACTAGAGAACTTGAATTTTGATCTCTTTGAAGGGAATCACTTTTAGATTGATTGGGATAGGCCTAAACTTCTTAAAGCAATGAGAACTTTATAATAAGTCTTAACCATTCTAAGCTCCTGGGTGGCCAGATCAGGTTTTGGTTTCCCACTCTGTCAACCTCTGAGAGACTTCTTTGGTGCACTAGGCTTCTGAATAACATCAGGTGAGCCCTCCATTTATCAAGGTTCCATATAGGTAGAAATGGCGTCAGGCTTTCTGTGATTCTTTCCTAAGAGGTGAGAGAAAACAGCAAGTGATTTAAAGTGCTAGATGGTTCTATAGAAATAAATACATGTTCTTTTTGCTAATGATTATGACTAAAATAGTGAGTGCCTACTAGGCATCAGGCAGGCACTGTAGTAAGCTTCCAAACGCAACAACTTTGTGGGGTTCAATTGTTACCCTCATTATAGAAGGGTAACAAAAGAGAAGCACCAAAGCACAGAGCTTTTACATAACTGATCACATAACTAGTAATTAGTTGGGATTCAAAACTACGGAGTCTAGCTTCAGAGTCCATGCTCTTGACCAGTATACCATACTCAGCTTTTCAAGACAATAATACTCCTGCCTCAGGTAGAGCTGATGATGACATATTTCTGCCATTGCCGGAGTGAGAGGGTTCCATGCTTCCTTCAATATGTGTGACTGTTTCTTTGTGTGCACCCTGAAATTTCTTTACAGTCAGACATTAGAGAAGCAGTGTGATTTAATAGTAGATAAAGCACTGCACTTGGAACGAGGAGACTTATGTTCAAGGACTAGCTGTGCCACAAACCATCTGTGCTATTTTGAGCAAGTCACTTACCTTCTCTCAGTTCCCTGAGCCATACACACAGGGAATTGTGCTAGGTGACACCTATAGGCCTTTTCAGTCTGCTGCTTCTGCATTTTCTCTTCCTGACATGTTCCCTTTCAAGCCTTAGACAAACTTCAGGCTGGACCAACCCTCCTATGAGAATTTTGGCACATCCCTTTATAACTGTTATTATATTGGTTATCTAGAGCAACAGTCTTCACATTTTTTGAATCCACAGCTGCCCATTTTTGAGAAAATTACCCAAATATATGTAAAATTGCTATCTGCAAAATATAGTGCTATTATACTATTAAGTTATATAAAACGCACCAGAAATAGAATTTCTTAGAAAATGAGATAGGTTCTAATATTTTCTTCCTGTATCCCAATGAGTCATTATATGCCCACCACTGGGTGCAGTTAAGATTTCCCTTCCTCGTTTTCATTGCAGGGCTCTTTAGTATCCCAAGAATAGTGAGACTGGGCCCCAGATTTGAGCATTGGCTCCATTCATTCATTCATTCATTCATTCATTCATTCATTCATTCATTCAAGGACAGAGCACCTATAATGTGAAATGCTTGTTGAGTGTTCAGAGGGTAACAATAACAATATCAGGCTTCACTCCTGCCCTCTAGAACATAAGGGCTAATTCTAATTTTTGTCAACTTTATCAGCTTGGAACCCTAGAATTCCTGTATACTATAATGAAACTAATCCTTACATCTAAACTGGCTATATATGTCCCACTACAGTGGATAAGACAGGAAAAGATAAGAAAATAAGGAAAGGCCAGAAACTGAGGCCCACACACATGAAACAGTTAAATTAACACTGCAGCACAGCACCTAGTGAATTGCCATAGTGAGGAAGGCAGATTTTTAATGTCAGAGGCACTGACAGAAAGGAGAGATCATTCTGATTATTGTGATGGTGGCTTGGGCCACCATCTTAGGATATCAAGGCAGAACTAAGATGGATTCCCTGAATGGTCTGTCCTGAATCACAGGACAGCCAACATATGTCATATGTCAGCCAACAGACAACCTCCATCAGTGGGCTAGACCTTCTCATAGAAGGACATGGTGTGCATCAGCCCCATGTTTCATTCGGAACTTGCTAGGCTGGCCAAGGTAGCTTGGTATAGCTTAGCACTTGTGGTAGGTGACTGTTATCTTTGGCCAGCTGTTTAATGAGCACCAGATCATATAAACTGCTGCTTGGTTCCTATGCTCTCTGTAGACACAATTAAGTTCATCCTGGTGGAATGGTCATGTTAGGGAACCTGGCTTTCCTGTGCTGATCATCTGGTTTTCCTGCCCCTCAGGGCTAGAGTTTGGAGAAGCTATTGAAGCAACCTTGGTAAAGCTGTTAACCCTTGAAAGTTTAGCTGTTCATCACCAAATATATTAAAAAATGGTTTACCGCCAAAGCCTTACTATCTACGGCAGTTTTAAATAATTATCAAAGTGATGATTTAATTAATTTCCCCTTCCACTTAGGGTGAGAAAAATTAGGAGATTGCGATTCAGGGGTCCTTTCTGGTTTTGTGACCAACACGCACTTTCAAGTTGGGGTAATCACCTTACCCTTCTTGGTTTATTCATCTATGACCTGGGCTAAAGTTGCCCATATGAAATTCACAAATGAAACTTCACCTAGTTGGGTTTCAGATTTTGTGAGAAATAATTTTTCTTCATGAGAATTCACAAATCAGCTGAAACTCGCATGACTGATTCTAGACTTAAGTTAGATCAAGCCCAGGCTGAAGAGCTCTTCCAGGGGAAGTCATCTAAAATTGGTCTGTGGGAGCCAGTATGGCCTTTGACCAACTGGCCTTGGGAACCACAATGGGCATGGAGGAGTACAACCTTGATCCTTTGGCCTGCTATTAAACATTCTTGTGATTCTAAGTGTATCTGGAGTTTTGACCAGTGTGCATTGGAGAAGTCTTTGAAAATATGTAAGTTAATAATGCTGTTTCTTTAGGAAGATTAATTGCATAACCAAAGTGAGATTCCAGTGGGAAGGGCCTGATGGAGAAAGAGCAGGAGAGTGTGTGTTGATCGCTGAAGGACAGATTATGGTGAGCCAGGCAATGGTTTGTGCCATCAGGAAAGGAATCTAGGAAGGTGAGGAGACTCATGAGAAAGGATGTGACTTCTGTTGACAGGTCACCACTGTTCAGACTCAGTGGGGATGAGAAAGGAAATCCAGAAACCTACATGACAGCTTCTCTTGGATTGGATGAAAATATCGACTTTTTTTTCCTAGCTGGAATTTGACAGGGTCAGTTCATGTCTGGGTTTTCAGCACTTAATACAGGGCCCTTTTGTCTTGGGAGGCGGCTGGACTGGTTTTTCCTCCAGGCAGGTGCACAGAGGGCATTTATTGTAGCCTGAAACACAAACACCAAGCTCCTAGGCCCTGATCCACACACTCTCCAGCGTGGCTCAAGGAAATACAGTGAACAATGTTTCTTGCAACAAGCGAGCACAGTAAATGCCACTCCTGAATGAAATATTTCTTAAAACCTTGTGTCCGTAACTTGATCGTCTCTTAAAACTTAATTATATGTCAGGGAAAAGGAAGCTATTGGCTCCTCCAGCTGTCCAGGTTGAACGAAAGCGCACAATGGAGCATATCCGATTCGCGGCCTTACTTAGGTAATCAGATTAATATCTCCCAAATTGAATTTACCCTTTTGATACGGAGTCTTTCAGTTGCCTTGTTTCACATCTCAAATTCTGACAAAGCTGTGCTGCCTTTGAGTAATTTCCCTGAAATCTATATGCGGGAAGCCTGTGCTCTTTTGAGCACTTTTTGGGACTTGTACCAATTAAATCTGTTTCTGGCACACTTTTAATGGCATACTTTCCCCTGAGTCAACAACTGCTCCAAAATCTGAAGTCATTTGTTTAATTTAAAAGCAAAGGTTATGGAACAACCATTTCAAGCTTCACCAGCCAAGCCCCTGTGGCTTTGAAAGGGGTGATGAGGTGGGGGGGAAAGGCTAATAAATTGGATTTCTTATACACAAAATAAATTAATTACTGTGTTTCTGTTAAATCAATATCAAACCATGTTTGTCCACACCCTCCCTGCCACCCTTGCTCTCTCTTTCTCTTCAAACTCATCCTCTTCTTCTAGAGCCTTCATATTCATGATTGAGGTTTACCCTCTTACTGTTGTACTTGCAAAACAAACATCTGGACTGGATTTTTGTCAGCTGGAGTCAAGAGAGAACCGTAAATGATGCAGTGATTTTTTTTTTTGTCCTTATTAAATTTATTTATAGCTAGTCTGAAGCCAGGAAACATGCTGGATCCCTTGATTGGAGGTTCTCGAGGAATGTACAGTGGATGGTATTTTTGCCCTGTTATTTTCTAAATAATATCAAGGATAGAATTACATAATTCCCAATTTGGGTATTTTTTTTTTTTTCCCGAAGGACACTTTATTAGGACATCTTGTGCGTCAGAATTCTTCCATTGTATTAGCTTATCCAATATGCCTTCCTTTCTGTCACTGAGAGAAAAGGAAATGTAACTGGCAGGGTATTTCTGAAACATTGCAGTGAGGGAGAGTGAGTTTCTGGTTGTTTGAGACATGAACCAGTGTCATGAGTATTTCCTTTTGCCAATGGAACACAACTTGGATCCTTTTTCTACCCTTTCCTCTTACCAACCTCTAAAATCTTTTTTTTTCTTAATGACCTCTAAAAATCTTAAAGCTGCCAAATCTCAAGGAATCTCATTCATTTTCTCATTATTTAAGATAATAAAAGGCTCTACAACAGGCTAACTAAAATAATTTATAAAATGCTTTGCTGTGCCCTTAGACCTTATTAAATAGCAATGCCTTGGGGCTTATATAATTATTTAAGGAAAAAAAACCTTCTAGAGGAGGCTGAGTCAGATGAGGATTTCTTGAGGTCTCTTCCCAGTTTTATGACTTGAGGTGATTCTTTGATTTTCTCTTACTGTCATTTATATCTATGTCATTTAAGAAAAAAAAAAAAGAGGCTGTTTGGGAATGAGGTTTGCTGCACCCATTGGCATTTTCTTCTCAAGAGAAGAGACTGTTCAGCTTTCTGCCACCCAAGTCTGTCATCCTCAGCCTGAACAATGGGGCTTAATGTTCTTCATCTTGCTGAGTAAGGGTCAGTCTCTGTTGTTATGAAAGTGAATTGAAACCAAATGCACTTTCTGTTGGAAAAGCTGTCATTGATCTCAGCTCACAGACAATACTGAGAGGGAAGGCTCTTATAAAACAGGAAAAAGTCCTTGCTATAATTTCATAACGCCAGTTACTTCACTATTAGCTCTATGAACACTTCTTTGATGCAACACCACTCTATTTTATGATGTTCCTGTGTCACTTTAAAAATAGGTGTTTCATATTTAGCTCTCAGAAATGTTAACAGACTATTTCATGAGTTGTCTTGCTTGTGGACTACCAAAGCTATTCTTACTGCAAGACTCTATGTTAACTAAGAAGGCATAAAAGATAGTTCATGTTCTCCACTGGGAAAGGGGCGCTGTTTCCATCTGTCTGATGGGAAGCATTTGAGGCAGAGCCACCTCAACAAGTTTGGATATCTGCTACCCACTTTCTGTTTATTAAAGTAAAAGCCAAGTCAGTGGCACTGGTACTTGCAGTGAAATGAGCCATGGAGAGATCATTACTCATCACCATCCCAATTCAGGGCTCTGGATCAGAAAATGGTAGGCCCAAAGGTAAAGAACATTTATTTTCAAGTAGGGAAGAAAGGAGAATCACAGAGAGGAAGAGAAAGGTAAAGGCAAAGGTTGAGTCCAGCGGGACATTAAGAAATACTTCATCTTGCAAGATCATCCAGCCAAATCGTTTCTGCTAGATTTAGCTTTTATTATTTTTAGAGATAAAAACCACAGGAACAAGGCTAGGGAGAAGGCTAGGGACATGGTATTCTCTATCCGCATTTAGAACTTTCCATAATATTTTAATAATAATAATGATAATAATGATAATCACTTTTATTAAATCTCCTCAAAGAAGCATCTTTAAATACAATGTTGTTTCCTATAAAACATTCCAGTTAATGGTAGAGTTGGGATGATTGCCAAAGGTGTGGCAAGTGCACTGACATAGAGCCGCTGCTATTGGACGCTGACAGAGTTACTTCCTGTAACCAAAAGAAGTGAATAACCATCGGTAAGTGGTTATCGTAGCTGTTATGCTTAGAGAATTTCAATAGAATGTGATAGTATTATACATGGAATATTCTTTGACATACCAGGATGTTGTATGTAAATTAACTTGACCGGCTATCATGGGGAAACATATTTTGATAAATAGGTACATAATATTATTTGTAAGGTGTTATTTGATTCTGCTCTTTTATGTCAGTTTCGAGCCATTATCAGGCATGGAAATTCTTTCATTTCATATTCCTGTTTTCTATCATTCAAGGCCCTAAAAATAAATTGGTTTTGAATCAGCCAGTTGCCTGACAGATGGCTCCTGGGGGGATTTGTAAACCTTATAAGGATGCCCACATCTCTCCTGTGTAAAAGTCTCTTCTATGGCATCATTAGTTTTGGGTGATATTGGGAGGAATTAAGATCAGATTCCACGTTCACTCCCTGTTGGAAGGGATCACATCAAAGCTTTGTGGGCTATTTTCCCCTCAGGCACGATGCCTGATTTCTTCTTATCACTGGATACATTTTCAACTGTTCTACCTGTTCATCCTCTGTGCTTGTGTTTTTTACAAAGCTGCAAAGCTTGTAAACCACATGACAGATAACGATCACAACAGTTTTAGGGGAGAACTCCACGCTGTTTTCACGACCACCCTATAGTTATGAGTGCTTGAGGTGGGACATAGCAGGCTGGATGTGAGGGGGAAGAGGGCAGTCTTTTTAAAAAGCAGATCACCCTTCTCTTTAAAGAAAGCTAGTTTGTCTAAAGAGAATGAAACTCTATAGGACAGTGAGCAACCTTGCTTGTTTGAACTGTGTTCCAGCCTTTTCTCTTCTTTTCTCACTAGCCCCGCTGTGAGCCATCTCACTTCCTCTCTCACAGACTTTCCCAAGACTTTACAGTAATGATTGTAGCTGCCTTTGTGGAGATCGTTTTGGCCATGTTGTTCTCTCAGCAGGGAGCTCCTGTCTATCATCAGACAGCTAACTGGAGATGAACCTGTGTAGATAGTGGCCTTCCATCCATCTCCTCTTACCTCCTCATCTCCCATTTCCAACAAAATGTACATCATCATTTCATGGATGAAACTCAGTCTCTCCAGAAAGTTTCTGTGAATGGGGATGGATGCAGAGTGGATTGCTGGTGCCATGTCTACTTTGTTAATTGCAGCTCAACATGTAGTCTAGTAAAAAAAAAAAAAGAGAGAGAGAGATAGAGAAAAGAAAAACTGTAAAATCAATTTTAATAGACTACCCTTAGGCAGCTTTGTCTGAAGAGGAAATCAGTGCAAGAAAATGAGATTTAATAAGTAGGCCATTTGGGAAGCAGGCAATGGCTATTTAAAAGGCTTGAAGTTTTAACATATGTGTAAGCCTTTTTTTCCTCATCTCTTACAAATACATAATGGTTTACGTCAGGAGAAAATTCAGGAAAAAAGCCTTTTTTTATTTCCAGGAAATCTGGCCACTGTGTTTATGCAGCCAGTGATAAATGACAATACCACTAGCAGTGACCTAGGACATCCTGAATTCTTGCTCTTAGGAAGAGCTTACATTCTCTTTTCAAAGGGTATCCTGTTCCTATTGCAATCCTCATGCTATCTCAGCTCAAGATCATCTTTTTTCCTTCTGCTATCATACTTAAAATAGCACCAGCACTGTCTGGAAGACTCTACCCAAGTTGATGTCGTGTGGGGTAAGGCAGGATTTAAAGAGAAGGTAACTAGACATTGGCCCCAAACATATCATAATCCAGCAAATCGACCCATTGAAACTGAGCACTGTGACTTCAATTCATGTTGAATCAAATAAATATCCTTTTGTCCATTTGTGGGGATAACTGAGTGCTCTTCATCCACAAAGGCCCAAGTCCATCTGGACTAGTAGTAGTACAATGGAGGAGAAATATGGTTTTAAAAAAAAGTGCTGGTGAAAAGTGTTGTACCCAAAGGTAAGTTATAAATAGAGAAGCTGTTTCTGATTGTGAAGATCAATTCAGTTAGTCTGCACTGGCACTACCTAAATAAGTGGGAAGAGCAAAATGCAGTTCCTTGGAGCCTCTCAGTTGCTTTGGATCCCTGCACGCACAAAGCAGAACATAGAACCGATCCACTGGTCTGCTACCCTGCTGTCTTCTGGTTTAAAATGTGCTGCAAACTAAAGTCCAGAGGGAGAAGACTCTATTGATTTATCTCTGTTCCATGAGCCATCTAGGCAAGGTTGGTAGAAGGATCAGTCTTCACAGACCATGCACATTCCGCCAGTCTTAAATCTATTGTTGTTTGAGGGTGGCTGGGTCAACAGTATACCCCTATTATTCCCTGAACCAAGCCAGGTGGGCATCAAGGGGGAAAAAATAGCCCAACCTGTTAATCACTCAAACAGTTCTCAAAGCCGAGTTAAACTAGAATGTCTTGTCAGAAGTTCCTATCCATAGTTTATGGATTTTGACAGCATAGTTACCAGGCTTTTAATGTTTCTCTTTTCCACTGTCTTGTTCTGTTTGGTTCACTTTGTGATGTCATAGCCTTTCTATTCTTCTATTTGAAGAACTAGTGGAAGATAAAATGCTGCTAAGAGCAATTTAGATAGTATTGAAAATACTAGGAAAGAAATGGAGGCAGCAGCCATTATTAAAATGGCCTGGTTGTAAATATTAAGCTTGGAAGAGAAGAATTAAGGTCATGGGGCTATCTGTGCAAAATACTATCATTTTACCAACCACAGAAAAAGCCCTTGGTTGGAGTCTTGAGGAGTCAGAACCTGGGGTGGTCAAGACTACTGGTGGCTGATTTCAAGCACTGTGCTTCAACCACCAAATGTTTATAACTTACAAAGTTTACTGGGAAGGGGTATGATATGAGCTTTCAGGTCTTTGCTGGTTCCTTATTCAAAACATTATTTAAATTCCAAGCAGCTGATCACAATTGTGATTGCTTATACCTGGTGAATTCTAATACTCTGTATGGGAACCACACTGCATGTCCGTGGGGGCCTTCCCATCTGCCTCCTTTGTGAATCTCTTCTCCTTTCAGTGCCTCCAAACTTGGGCCCCAAAGAGGGGTATAGCAGCTGAATGTCATTCTCTTGGGCCCTGGCCCAGGCATGCATCTTTCTGTAAGGATGACTGAATCCCATTCTTAAGTCTAAAGTTCCTCTTGATTAGCGGCTCCTTTTGTTTGTTGTTTTTAACGGCATCTCTGTCTTTCATGGGTAGCTTACAGGGATGTGTTTGAGAGCTCCTTCCAGCTGGGAAGCTGCCCAACTCACACCAGCTGAGTCGGGGGATGGCTTCCCATTAGTTCCGCTGCTGCCTGTGGACTACAAGGACTCTACTTCCAGCTCTGGCCACAGTGGCCCTTGTCTGCTGTGCAAACTTGGCTCTTTTCTCTGGGTTTTCATTCTCCAGCCATCTGGGCATTTTGAGCACCCCTCTTATCTTAGTACCTTGGCACTCAGAACCACATGTCATCCTATCATAGAGATGGAAACAAAGGAATCCTTTACCTCTGTCTTGCAGTTCTTCTGGAACCATCATAGGTTAAGTGACAGGGAGATTGTGGGGTTGGGCATAGGTCTGGAGTGATATAAATGGTTTTACTTATAAAAGGTGCATGGAATGAGGTGACAATAAGTAGGATTGTTCAGTACCAGGATTCTTAGCACCTAGCTTCCTTCTTTTTCCCTTGGCTATTTTGCAATCTAGGGGGAAGGAGTGTAAAGACCCCTGTGGCCTCTGATTGCTGTCGCCTCTATAGGCCTGGAAGCCTGAGCTTAGGTGCTAGCAACTGCTGTGTGCCAGAGCAGTGAATCTAGCTTCCTATTAAGAATTCTGTGTACATCACCAGCTTTTTAAATTCCTTCTTCCACTTCCTCAACTACTGGTTTGGGAAGGGTTTGATCAGAGTCATTCACTCTTCAGAGAAGCATCTGGAAAGATTAGTCCAAGAGTGCTGACAGCGAGCTCACTATAATTGTTCTGCCTAGAGAAAAACAAGTGTTTGATCAAAGGATAGTTCCATTGCCCAGGTTACTCCCACTCCACTGTGAACTCTCCTGTCTCTTCCCCCAGCTCTCTGAGGCCTGTGCACACATTCTGACCCCTCACCCTGCCCAGACCGCTCTCGGAAGTGTTCAGCAAGGCATCACCTAGCGAAAGAAAATGCAGCCAGTGTTCAGTCATTTCTGTTTAGACCTCAGGAGTCAGGTGGGGCTACAGCTCCTTGAAAGACAGACTTAAAATGCTTGCCTCTTCAGGGAATCTAATTTCACATTTGGCTGCTGATCATTCAGCTTGTGACATTCATTCATATGTTGGAAGCCCAAAGCTTCCACATACTTTTTTCTACAGAGTGGTGTGGTAGTAACAAGACATATCTTGGTTATGGAGCTAAAAAGGTGATGCCACCTCATTTCATACCAAAGTGGGTGGATCTTATTTATTAATTTTTTAATAGTTGAGGCAGCAGAGACACAGAGAAGATCAGAGATTCATTTAGGATCACCCATTAAGTCCAAGTTTTGACCCTCTGGTTTCTGTGACAGGCAATGACAGCAACTTTCCTGTAGAGCATGTGACCAATTTAACAGGAACCATGGGTTCTAAATTATGATTTCCCCTCCCCACCCACTACCACCACTATCCAGTTGCCAGAACCCAGTCAGTTTTCTGTAAAAAGGCACCTAATGACATTTTGTGTGGGTTCACCAGAAGGCCTTTCAGTCTGTCTCATTTTAGTTGTATATCTCAACCAAGAAGATCAGCTCTCCATGTGCTAAAATTAACTCCCTCTAGTTTTCACAGTTTCTTTCTAAGAATTACCCACTGTCGGTCGCTGATCCTCTGGCAAATTTAGAAGAAACAATGGAGTTTAGGGTACAGGTTGATCGTTGGTCCTGGAACATACGAATGATGCACTGATCTTTTACATGTCTGTAAATGACTGAAGAAGGAATGCATGTTCTCTGGCATAAGCTGGCTCCACCACATGGTTTGTAGTAAATGGCCATCTTATTTCACATTTGGAGGAGAGATCTGGAGCAGCTTGGCAGCGGATCTGTGGCCAGGTAATTAATCTAAGAACTATAGCTTTCCTCCACATAGGAGATTAAATACCCTTCTTTGGTCAGATCAAAGCAGGCCTCTTGGACTATCTGATCTTTGCAAAAGGCCCCATGTTGGGCCAGCACAACAGCCTTTGCATGCATTGCTCCACTTATGTTAAAAAAAAAAAAAAAGACCATTTTAGTGTGTGGAAATAATTAGGTCTGCCAGCATTCGTAGCTCTTTAGACCCAAAGTAAAACTTTAGTTTTACTTGCACTGACATTATATCAATTTCCTACTAGTGACACCAGTTACTATCTCCCAGAGTTTGAAGAAAAGTAAATATTAACTAGGGCTTTTCTGAATAACAGCAGCGTTGCTCTTTGAATAGTGTTATAATAAATGATATCTTAGACTTATATGGCATTTTCTTTAGGGCATTAACAAATAGAGTTTCTATAATCTACCATTCATTTACTTGATATCTCATTGAGACATTTTAGGTATTGGTACTACATTCTTTATCCATAAAATGGAAAGAACCAAAGTAGTAAATCCAGTTTAGATGGATTATAAGAAAGAATGCAGACATTTGTGTGATCTGTGTTGCCAAGATGCTGCCTAGAGCTTTTAAATTTATAAGTTCTGCATTTCACTTATCCAATTTGGGCCAGGGTACAACAGGCTCACAGCCAGGTTAAACTGGACAAACAAATGGAACTGGTTCCAGTTTACCAACCTGGCACAAATTATGTGCTGGTCAAGGAAGTGTTTTTCAAATCACGGGGAGCCTCTAGTGAAAATCCACTGATGCTTTGATGGTGGCCTTTGGAGATACCTTTATAATTTGAAACCATTCCCATGGCAGGCCCAGGGAGAGGTCTTACTTTAGCCAACATGCAATGTTAGGCAGAAGAAACAGCCTTTCTGGCTGATTTGACCCGTGGGTGGGCCCTCTTCCACATGTTTCTAATTAGAGATGCGAGAAAGGGTCGATATTCTGTGGTGACTCTCCTTTCCTTCTTGGCTATGAAACAGAACAACAGTGCCTTTGTGATGACCTTTGCAGAGCTGTTTACGTTTGGTGACCTGCCTGAGCGCTCCTGCCAGAGTGGACACACCTCCAGACTAATGAGGAACAGCTACGCTATCTGTTAACTACAGTAGACCTTGGAGGTCAAAATGAGAAATAAGAGATTTCCCTGTTGTTGAGTAGTCCAAGTTAATTTTTTTACAGGTGTATTGAGGCATAATTTATATACCATAAAATTCACCCATTGTAAGAAAACAATTCAATGATTCTTTAGTAAATTTATAATTATGTCACCATCACCACCATCCAGTTTTAGAACTCTAGTTGGGCTTATTTTGAAAATACCAAGTAATGTTCATAATTGAAATACAGGTCACAAAATAATTTTTGAGGCTATCTTGGGCTAGAGAAGAGGGTCACCCAGGAAGTTATTTGAGATATCTAAGTCTTAAGCTTCTCAAAGTACATAAAGCCTCAATATTAGCATTTATATTTAGGAAGATTTTCCATATTTTAGCTCACCAAAGAGTATGACCTATTTGAAAAAAAAACTCAGCTGTTTGCTGTAGAGCTACCTCACACGTCCACATCAATTAATATTTCTTGATTATAAAGAGAAGGTAGAATATAAGCTCCCCTCAAAGATCTTTTAGTCTACTTTGAACATCTTATCAAATAGTTATTTGCATGCCCTCTCATTTTCAGGTACTACGTTAGACACTGCAGACACACAGACAGTGAAACAAGGTCCCTGCCTTTAAGAACTAATAGTCCAGTGGCTTATGTGATCACTTCAATATGATGTTATAAATCCGTAGTAGAGATGAGCTCTGTGGTATCAGAAAGGTCATCAGTAAAGACTTCTTAGAGGAGATGTTACTCAGAAATAAAGACATGGTTAATAAGTGCGTCAGTCCTGCTGACACTGATTGAGAACCTGTGCTCTGCTCCATCTGGATGAGGCTATGTGAGATCTGCTCCCTGCCTTCAGGGGGCTTTTGAGAAGAACAAATCCATCACTACTTCCAATTAGATGTAATAACCTCACGAAAGTGTAAAAAGCAAAGTACGCTAGGAATTTGGAGGAGAAAAACCATTTTAGGGAAGCCTTCCAAGGAGAAGTAGCATTTGAGCTGAATGTTGACAAGTAGGTAGAATTTCAGAAGGTGTGGGTGAGAGTGGGAAGCAGTCGAGAGAGATGTCAGCAAAGGCTCAGGGGCAGGAGAGCTTGGGATGTGTTCTGAGAACATTGAGTAATTCAGGATGGATTGATGCATATATCATATAGTATAAGCTACTTCTATATATTTATGCCAGAAACAGGAATTGCAAGCTCTGCTTTTCTTTGCCTGTATCAAGGAAGGCTTCCTAGAGAAGCAGTTCATTTCCCTCTGTCCCTTTTGCAAGCTTTATGTCAAGGTGGAATGGTTAGTTTTCTTCTTCAGTTTCTTCCTTCAGGATTCATCATGTGGTTACCAGCCACTGGGCCACCATCAGAGCACCAATGGGTTTTCACTAGTGATTTCCTGTGTTATAAAAAGTATTTCTTTGGCCTGCACATAATTTGTGTCAGGTTGGTAAGCCAGAACCAGTCCCATTTGTTTGTCCAGTTTGACCTAGTCATAGGCCTGTTGTACCCTGGCTCAGAGGTTTAATGTAATACTTTCAAGATTTACAAAAGAACTACTTGAAATGTTCATTGTTAACCTTTGAAAGGGTAATCACTATACCTGAGTAGCCTTAGGAAGTGAAACAAGGTCCCTTGCTTGAAATTTGCTTAAAATTCCCAGAGCCCTAAAAGGTAAACCTATTCCTAAATTTAAGTTGCTAAAGACTTTGAACCTAGAGTTGTTTAGGGATATTTTGGAAAGTAAAGAACATTATTAGTTTTCAGTCAGGAAGGAAAGAACTCAGTTTCAATATTGCCAAGGATGAGGGAGTTCTGCATTTGTTTGTTTGCATGGACATCCACCTACTGCGTGCCCTTGTTCATGTCATGGCCGACCTCTCTTCCTGGGGTCATAGTCAATAGCCAGGCTGGAATTGTAGCTAGAGACAATGACCAGCATTTTTGGGCCCTGCCCTTTAAGCTCTGCAGGTATATTTTGTAGTATTTAGTGGCATTGAACTTGCCAAAGAAAATGCTGCTTCATTTGGGAGAATATCATTTCTGTACGTGTATTTTTTTTTCATAAAGAATGAAGAAGAAAGATTTTTGGAAGATGCCTATTGGCCTTGCTAGACAAACTAAAAAAGCAAGGGGTCAGTACTACTACAACTGTCATGTCTTAAATGTCAGCCTACCAATAAGTATTTAGATGCCATCGAGGAGAAGTCCCCTCTCATTGTTATTTTTTCTCTAGACTGAGATGCTTTAAAAAAAAAATCCCCGTGTAGGGAAATGATCTTTAAAAAACAAACAAAAAAAGTCTGTGAAGTTAGTATTACATTTGTTAAGAAGTAACAGCCCTGGGAGGTATTTTCCAGTGCAGCACTAATTATGGATGGGGGCTGACTTTGCTTTGCCACTCTGTAAATTAGAAAGAGCAAGTTCATAGCCACTGTTTAGGGTTGCCGAATAAAATCCAAGACACCTTGTTAAATTAGAATTTTAGATAAGTAACAAAATTTTTTAGTATAAGTATATACCAAATATTGCACTGGGACTTACTTATACTAAACAATTATTCATTGTTTATATGAGATTTAAATTTGACCGAGTATCCTATATTTGTTTTTGCTAAATCTGGCAACTCTGTTACTTCTATAATAAAAAGACTCCAAGAAGCCTGAGCCTTTTATAATTACTGAAAATCACTGTCAGTTTTAAACTAAAACAAAACAGTATATGAGTTAAGCTTTGCAAAAAGAATCAGATCAGTAATACCAAGGTGAAGGGACTCTTTTCTCATTCCTTTATCTTCTTGTAGCTAGTTCTAAGGATCCATTTCTATTGGGAGTGGTCCTCCTAGGTTTGCTTAGTTCAAAGTCATACCTTGTAGATCACCTGGATGGCTTCTGTATTCCAGCTTTAACTCAGATGATCAGGTCAGAACTAGAACCCCCTTTGAAATCCAAAGTACTTGACCTCCCTATGGTAGCTCTGGACCCTCTTGAATTCTTGCTTCTATAAAATTCCTACCTGGCCTAGTGAAGCGAGGTCTCACTAGACATGTCTCTGAGAAAAATGTTAGCTGTCATTTACTGAGTGCCTAATATGGGCCAATGCTTTACCTACATCTACCTATATAAGTTTATATTGCCTGCTAATAACCCTATGAGACAGATATTGTTACCTCCATTTTACAGATGAGGAAATGAAGGCCCAGAGAGGTTAAGTAACTTGCCGCAAGTCACAGAGCCATTGAAAAGCAGAGCTGGGATAAGCACTCAGGTCAATCTGACTCTAAAACCCCTGCACATAATCCATATGCTACTGTATGTAGTGCCCTTAGAGCTCCACTTTCTTGCTCCCTTCCTGATACTTGATATTGGAATTATCCCTCTCTCTCCTTGTTTCTTACTGGCTGGAATTGATGGAGAGCTTTCCATCTGAAATTGGCCTTAAACAGTCTTTGTCCATGTGTGTCACGCAGCAACACAATAGGCACAGAAATCTGGGCACTAGAAGATGTTAACTTTGGATGTTTCCTATTTTATATGAAAATAATTAAACCAATGGGGAAAAAAGTTCAGGATCTTCATTACAACATTTAAAAATGTGTCATCATTTTAATATCTTTAAAGAGCCCAAAGAGACTCTCAAGCATTAGACTGTAAATAGCTAACAGCTTCAAGATGAGCTTACATAGGAATCACATGATTGTTCCAACATGGCTGTTTGTGTAAACTCTGCAGAGCTGCGGTGGGACTCAGCCAACAGTTCTGCCAAAAGCAGAGGGCCTTGCCCCTCTTTCCCACCCACTCCCTCCTCTCAGCTCTCCTCTTGGTTAAAAAGTAGCAAAAATATACTGCCCAGCACCATTTTTTTTTTAATCAACACATACTCCTTCTGGTTCACTCCTTATGTAAAATGATTTGTCAGCATTTTAATCTCATTAAGTAAAACATTTTACTTACTCCAGCTGGAAGAGTTCATGAAGTTAGCCATTCCATGCCATCATCTGCATGGCCACAGTTGTTAAGTGTAAAATATCTATCTATATGGGTGTGGTCTACAAAGTATCCCAATGGCATTTCTTAAACTAAGGGTTGGGACCCTAGGGTCTGTAAAGTGTTCTTCTGTAGGTCACAGCAGCACACTGCCTCTTTCTAGTTGAAAGCTCTGGTTGAAAGCCTTTCTCGTCTGCCTCAGCACCTCTCTCATCTTCTTCCCCCGTAGTAGTTCAGCAAATCTCTTTACTTTTCCTCTGCACTCTCTCCATCTGCTTCCAAGTCCCCATTGTGCTACATTTCTCCTACTTCCTGTTTTTTTTAACCACTAACTCCTCACAGTTTTTAAAATCAAGTCCATCCAATTCTAAAATTTAAAACAAAAAAAATGGGAAACTGGCGGGGGGGGGGGGGGAG
>NW_007727195.1:199968-206230 GCF_000696425.1 Galeopterus variegatus | reverse complement strand
AAAAAAAAAAAAAAAAAAAAAAAAAAAAAAGGGGGGGGGGGGGGGGGGGGGGGGGGGAAGCAAAATGTTTCAATTTTCTCCCTTAAGCCAGAAATAAAGGACTCTTGTTTTATCCTTTAAGACTAGGGCAGCCCCAACTACCCCCTCCCCCTTTATTCTCCCTCCTCACATTCTTCTGTCTTTCTAACCCATCTCCCTACTTCAAGTCTAATTTAGTCAATTTATACACTTGGTAAACTTGCAAAGTTTTGTTTCCCTCCTTTTGGGTTGTGGAATGCCAGCGCCCCGGGGGCTTTCAGAGCAAGTTACTAAGTGATAGTCTTAGGAGAATTCAGAAGCAGCTCTGGGAAGACATTATTGATTACTCCCTGCCCTTGGCATTTTGTTGCCTCTAATAGGCTCAGCAAAGGCAGCATTTGATCCATAATCTTGATAGCAGGAGAGGCAGCACAGGTGTAGACCTTGAGCAAGTTACTTAAACTCTGCTTTTGCTTCCTGTCTCTAAAAGGGACAAAATAATCATTCTGATTTCATAGTGTTGCTTTGAGGATTCGAGGAATTAATATCTATAAATCACTTAGAACAGTGCTTAGCACATTGTGAGCCCTAGACTAAATACATAAAACGAAGCAAGAAATAATAATGATGTTCTTCTTTAAATCCATGCCTGGAAAACTATATCCAACTTCTGTATGACACCTTGAAGCTTCAAAATAAATCCAAGTGGCAGTTTGCAAGGACTACGATTTTGTCATTTCACTCAAGGATTTTGACAGTCAGTTGGCCTTTGATGTACCTCCTTTTACCTGTATTCTGGCCAGACTGACTGACTAGACTGTTTCGTTCCCACTCCCCATTCAAATTTCCTTCTGCATCCCCTACACATGCATCAATTGCTCTTGCTGTCTTTACCTCACACTGGCTGTTAACGTGTGGCCCTGTATAATTGGGTATCTATTTAAGTACAAGGCCTTTCTTCTCTTTTAGGTCATAAGCTTCTTTTGAGGGGTGAGGCCTACACTTCTGATGGTTATGTATCATTCCCTGTGCCTTGTATATAAATGGTACTCTATTACTGTGTTCTGATTGGCTGATTTGAGCTTCTGCAGACTAGGAAACCTAATAGAATCTTGCTTCCAGGCCTCACAGATAGGCTGTGTTGAAAGGCCAATGCCTCCCTGCTTGTGTTAGGATAATTCAGAGCCTCCAGTGTAGGCCTGAGTAGATACAGCCACTTTGAAGTTAGGGTGTGTGGGGAAGTGTGCTGGGATTTGACTGTGGGATGAGAGGCAGAGTGCTTGAGGCACTGGCTTTGCACAGTTGCCAGGAATGCTTTTAGGTAGCACCTTGAAAGTTTGGTTAAAAAGGAACAGTTTCAATGTGCTTTTTATAATGCAAAGGAGTGCCTCTGAAAATGCTCCAGCTTTGTAGACTTAGTGGGAAAGGAACCAAACATGGAGCTGGAGAACTTACAGCGCCACTGCTAAAAGGTGTGCAGGTGGGCACAAAATGTAGAAACCAGCATGTATATTAGTGGCACTTTCTGAAAATCAGCCAGTAGTGTGACAGTATTCACATCCTGTACAATTTTTGATGGATGAATAAATACAATTACATGGGAAAAACTGTTTTCTAAAAGTAAATTCTGCCATTCCAGTTCAATGGCACATACATCCTCACTCTCGTAAATATATTTACACAAACTCGCATGGCCACAGAGATCTCAAATGTTGTAGTTAAAGCTGGGAAACACAGTTGGAGGAATTAAAAAGTACTGTATTTTTTCCTCATTTGGGGATAGCTTTTGATGTTTTTTATATATGTGGTTTTAGTATCCTTGACCAGTAGATATGGCGACTGTGAGACTTTCAAAGAGAGGAAAACATCTCTTTTTTTTCCAGGGGGCAGCTTTCCCAGTAGCACCCAGCCCAGAAGCTGTTTTTCCTCCAAGGAAAACAGAGGGACAAGATAAACAGGACTTCCTGATCCAAAGACAGTGTAACACCCAGGGAGACCCTAGGATCTGGGAGTGGGAACAGATTGGAGGGATGAAATATTCAGGGTTAGACTGGTACTAGCTATGGGCTGGACAGTCAGTCTGTCTGTGGCAGCTGGGCATTGCTGCCAGTGCCAACATGGGCAGGGTCCTTGGAGATGTGAGCATTCATTCATTTGTTCCTTCATTCTTCAGCAGAACTTTACTGAATGCTTATTATGTGCCAGATACTGGGCTGAGCCCCCTCTTGTGACCTCACTGGGCATTGAGTCCGAGGCCTTGGCAGCTAAGGGTAGTATTCCTTAGGGAACTGGGAGGCCTGCCAGAGAGGAAGCACAGTACAAACAAGAATGCACTGGGAAACCTAGCCCTGCATCAGAGAAAGGGATACACAGATGCTTGACACACAGAGAGTGGAAGCGGGAACAGAGACATTTTCCTTAGAGTTCGAGCTTGACCTTCATCTATAATATTCAGGTACTAAGAAAACATGCAGAAAGAGTCCAGAGGCCCTGTTGACCAGGGCTTACCATTATGAGTTCTTAGAAGTTTCAAAGACAGCCAGGAGAAGCAGGAAAAGAAGCTGAGAAAAAGAGCTAGGACAGTTATCTCCAGTCACTAGTAGCTGGGAGAGTTTACTACCTCTTAGAGGATCATAAATAAAACCACACCCACAGTTGTACATACGGTAATTCATTTTTTAAGTGTCCAAGATATCAGCAAATTGTACGTAGTTTAGAGTGCTATTTCGGTGGTTCTCAAATAGTCTCCTGTTTTATGTTCTAAAGTCCACTCAGATAGTGTTAGAATGGAACATCAGAGTACAGGTAGATTGAGCAAACCATCTGCTCCCAACCTGCATGTCTGTGCAGGGCTGACACTTGATGGGCCTCCAGGCCTCATCTCACAGACTTTGTTCATCCCAGTATCACAGACACCACACATTTTATAGTAAATCTCATAGTTGTATGTCTTTCCCAGTAAAGCACGTGCTTCTTGAGGGTAGATGCCCTGTCCTATCCATCCCTGTATCTCTAACATCTGACACAGAGCCTGACACACAGCGAGATCTAGAACCGGGACTGGTGCATTTTGGATGTGCTGCCTGCAACTGTCCTAAGCTGACATTGGGCTCAGTTGCACATGCTCTGGCTTTCAGGTGGCATCTACCAATGATATAACAGACATCTTTACAACTTCTTTCCTTTTATATCACGCAAATAATATATTTAAGATACAAACTTTTGTGTTTCATCTTGCAGATTAGGATTGAACGTAATTTTTCCTTCTGGAAAATGACTATCTTTTTATTTTTACGAGTCGTACCACATTTTCATTCCTGCCCATTAGTTTTTCAGTCTCTGAATTCCTGTTCAAGTTTCCTTTTCCCTGGAAGCTTATGTCACCTCTCAGGCTGCCTTTGACTTACCCACTTGTGCTTTAGCTCACTAGTGCTATGCTTTGCCCCAGTTATTCCTCACCTATGCCACGTGGTATTATTAATGCAAATGAGGTATTACCTGCCGATTTCCTCCCCTAACATTTATGCCTTCTCCAGGGAAAATTATGTTTTACATGTCTCCAGGTCTCCCATAGCAACTAATACAGTGCCTTACACCCCATTAGATGCTCAACAAGTCTGTTCTAATAAAGTTCCATTAGAGAAGCAAGGTAGTTAGGGGCAGGTTAGCTCATTAGTGAAGAAGCAGTAGCAGACAAGTTAACAGCACATACATTTGAGTGGGACTGCTTGGGTTCTACTCCTGGCTCTTTAACTACTTTTATGATATTGAGCAATCTGCTAAACCTCCCTATGTCTCAACTTCATCTTTTAAATGAGGATAATAGTAATACCAACCTAATAAGGATGTTGTGAGGGTTAAATGAATTAAAATATGCAAAACTCTTAGCACAGTGCCTGGCCCTTAGTGAGAGCTAGCATCATCAACCACCACCACCATGGGTTTTCATTATCAGAAGTGGGAGTTTGGATAAAGAAGACATGTTTCTCTAGGTTGTATTCTTGGGAAGTTTGAGCTGGAATGGACCTCTTCAGATTCTTCGTAGAGTACTTTGTGCCCTGCCTTTTTTCTGTGCAGGGACTGTGTCTGCTTCAGTATTGTATAGAGCATCTTGATGAAGAGTTTTTCTTTATTTTGGGTTTTTTTACTTTTAGTCCTTGACCTATATTTATCTTTTGGTGTGGAGTAGGTCTCTTGCTTTCATCAGATTCTCAAAGAAAATGTCCGTGACCCAAAACAGGTTAGCAATCACTGAGGGAGACATCAATGGTGTTCTGTTAAGAAGAGCAAGAAGGAACCCAAGCACATGATAGAAATGTACACTCAAGATATACAACCGTAGCTACTCATAGGACTTACCATCCTACTGTACCTTAGAATTTAACACTGTAATTCATCTCAAGTGTTTTAATGGGTCCGTACTGAGCATCAGGCACTGTGCTAGGTCTGTCTGGGGACTAGAAAAATGAATGAAACATGGTTCCTGCTGTTGAGGTACTCAGAGTTTTAGCAATTTCTCTTCATCTTTTATTAAACATTAATTGAATGATTTTATTATTCATTAATAAGTAAAACTTGTCTCCCTGATGGAACTTGCTATGTGCATAGTAGTGTCCTGGACATTATTACCCACAGTGCTATTTGCCCCATCACTACCCAATAAAAGTAAAAGGTGACAGGTTGTAAGGGCAGATAGTGATTTGAGGAAAGTGGAGAGGAGGCAGCAGACTTGTGTCAATGTG
Source organism: Galeopterus variegatus (assembly GCF_000696425.1). Taxonomy (NCBI): domain Eukaryota; kingdom Metazoa; phylum Chordata; class Mammalia; order Dermoptera; family Cynocephalidae; genus Galeopterus; species Galeopterus variegatus. The sequence continues at coordinate 201,470 of NW_007727195.1, read as the reverse complement.
ATGAAAGCCACATAGTTCCTGTTCCAGCCCACTCTGTATGTATGAGTAGGTCTTGAGGAGAGGACTGACGGCTTTTTTGTTCATAAATCTTCTTATGCCTAGGCTTGGCCTGCATTCAACTCTAGTAAAAATAATAGTAAATATTAAGACTAGACATAAAATGAGGCACAGGTTGCCATTTGAGCTTTTTCTATAACCTAATTACTTTTTCTTCAAACTAACACACGACATATTGCACCAGCCAGGATCCCATGAGGAAAGAGATGGCACACCTCAATTAGGGTGGTTCAGTAGACTTCAGTAATCAAAGGAGTACTTTCATTGGGGAGAACAGGGTACAGGGAAACCACAAGGGCTTGTGCAGTACTCTGAGGCCAATTATAGTGGAACTCCATTAGTACCCCTGGACCCAGAGGGTTAGGGGACTAAGAGAGTTTGGCAGCAGGAGTCAGAGAGGGCTATGTAGTAAGGACTGCCCAAAAGGATCTGAGACCTTCCATTAAGAGGCATAGCCAGCCTGTAGCCCAGTGCCACTCTGCTCCCTCCAGTCTCCTGCTGGTACTCCCCAGCGGCCAAATTCAGAAGGGAGTCCTGTTGATGTCATCCACACAGGCCAGATTCCAAAGGCAGAGAGCGGGTGGAGAAGGACGGAGAGTAAATCTGAGGGACACACAGGAAGATATCAGGCAAACATGTTTTCATACTTGATTTAGAGGTAAGGGTGTGTATTTCAATTTTATCTGTTTTGCCGAGCTAAAATTTTATAGGTTATAAAACATTTTTGCCATAGTTGTTACACCATCAATTTGATGATCTCAGATATTTTTCTCAGTGTTTTATTAGTTTGACCCCCTTTTTTTTTTAAGGGAAAATTGTTTATAAACTAGCCTGTTTTCCTCCAGAGCTCCCAAAGAATAAAAATGCTGTTCTTCAGAGATTTTTCTTTTTGCAAAGATAGTTAGTCCCTTTCCTCTCTCTTCTTCCCTCCAATGCTTTCTCCTTCTATGCTTAGGCCAAGAATATATTACATTTGGAGACATCTAGCATGGTGTTTCCCAAACCTTTTTCAGCCAAAGACTCCTTTGGGAATCCAACTAAATTTCCTGGTTCCTTTTTGCTTTTAATACTAATGCCCATATTACCCAAGGAGGTTATTTTTATTACTTACAAGTATTTTTATAATTAACTTAAGACTCAACAAGGAACCAGAGGTAAACAAACTGTAATTATTTCAAGTTCTAACCACTATGAGTGGATATTAATCTTTGAGAAGATATTATTAAAACACAGTGTAAAATAGTCATAAATTGAATGTCAACTTATAATTGCAAAGGAATATCTGTGACTATAAAAGGCAAAATAAACTAGAATTTAAAAGTTAATCACTGTGCTTAAGTAAACATGACTGTGACACATTTCAGCACAGTATTTGTGTTTGAAAATAGGATTTTGTCTTCTTTTTTTTTTTTTTTTTTTTTTTTTTTTTTTTTTTTTTTTTCCCT
>NW_007727195.1:182535-199837 GCF_000696425.1 Galeopterus variegatus | reverse complement strand
TTTTTTTTTTTTTTTTTTTTTTTTTTTTTGTCTTTTGTCTTTTTTCCGTGTCCGGCAACGGATCGCAACCCTCAGTGTTGCCCCCGTACCGGACCGGGGACCGGCAACGGGATCGCAAGCCTTGGTGTTGCTCCCGCGCCTCGCTCAGCCAGTGAGCGGGAGCCGGTCTGTATGTGGGATCCGAACCCTCGGACGGGAGCGCCGCCGCACTTCCCAAGCGGCGCACTATCCAGTGCACCACCGGGCCGGCCCAGGATTTTGTCTTCTAATTACAGTTGTCCCTCAGTATCCACTGGGGATTGGTTCCAGGATCCCCACGGATACCAAAATCCTCAGGTGCTCAAGTCTCTGACATAAAAAGTCATACTGTTTGCATATAACCTATGCATATTCTCCTGTATATTTTAAATCATCTCTAGTTTACTTATAATACACAATATAATGTAAATCCTATGTAAATAATTGGTATACTGTATAGTTTTCTTCATATTGCTTTTTATTGTTGTATTATTATTCTTATTTTTTTTCCAATTATTCTTGATCTGTGGTTTGCTGAACCTGCAGTTGGTGGAACCCACAGATGTGGAACCCGCAGATACAGAGGGCTGACTGTATTCACTAATATCCATTTATTTTACAATCATATTCAGCTAGAAACCCTTTAAATCACTTTTAAAAGGTCGGTAATTTCCTAGAACTGCTATCTTAACCTCTGCCTAGAGCCCATATGCACTCACCTCCCAGTGTAGCCCTCTGTCCCTTCTTCCCTTCCCATACACCTCGTAGACCCGTATCCAGCCTTGTTCTGTGGCCACTGTGTATTTTATTAAGCTTCCCTAAAGTCACTGCAAAATTTTGATCAGAACTTTACTGAACCAGGGAACAAAGAAATGCTCATTACAGGCTTTAAGTATATGCTTCTTCTTAGATCTATGGGAGCAATTTCTCTAATTCTTGGGTTTCCCTCCCTGAAATTACACAGAAAGGACTGCATCTTCTCAACCCTTTCTCTTCCACCCCCTCATCCCAACCCAAACATTTTTCTCCTGTGCGTTGCTAGGCAATGCTATTGTCCTTAAGTGTTTGCGGTCTTGTGCTGGTGATGAACAAGTGGTCGGTCACAAAGCCGGCCAGCAGATTCACTCTTCAAGCCTTTACTGATTCTATACTGTGTGTCACAGACTATGCCATGTGTGGACTCCCTGAAAGCCATGAGGCAGCACTGAAAGGACTATGAATAGAGAAGTGCTGTGTTCTCCCCTGCCCAGCTCTGCCATTTTTTGGAAACAGCACCTCAATTTTCCTTTGGGGAACTGTCCAATCCTACTGTTCATCTATGTGGTCTACACAGAGCTGACACCACCCTCCAGCTCTAAAGGTTGGCTCTAAACCTGGATCAGACCAAGCAGAGTTTTGGTCGTTGGCTTAGGAATGAAAATGTAACCCATGCTGAGCACATGAGAATCCACCATGAGAACTTGGCTGGAACTGCTGAGAAAGAGCCTCTGTTAACTCACTAAACTGGTAGAATGTAAGCCTGTTGGAAGAGCCTGCCTAGGAATGCCAGCACACTGCCAAGCAGAGCTGAAAGATGGTGAAAGACAGATTCTCATCATTTGAACACTCGAGTTCAGCTACCTTGGTAACATGACCCATTAAATCTATCTCCAGCCCTACCCTGTTGTTTTGCCTGTTATGCCAACTTGGGTGTGCACTTATCACTTATAACCCAGACTCCTGAATAAAACATCCACACATCTGAGCCCCATGGAGGCCACAAACTACTAAAAAGATGCTAAGGTCAGCTTGAGCTGAGAATTCCAGAGAACTACAGAGAGTATTTTCCTTTTCTTTGGTTCCAGAGAGCATAATGATACACATACAAAATTAAGGAATTTCAGGAGAAAACTTGGGACTGATAACAGGATATAATACCAGCTGTATGTGACAACTGTGATTAAATATATTAAAACCCTGTGGGGTCTGGCTTTTACCTTACAAAAGACCATTCTAAATGATTTGAGGATTTTTTACTTTTAAACAAGTTAATGTTAAAAAAATTTTTGTAACATACAAGTTCTAAGTAAAGAATCAACTATGTTAAAAAAAACCAAACCAACCTTTAAATCTAACATGATGCTAGCAGGAGTCTAGCCTGAAAAACTGAGTCCCCACATTCGGCATTAATAAAACACTTAGTAGGAAAGTGCTCATTCAGCCACCATGCCCAGCTTGGGCTTCTGCATCAGAGGATGTGATTAAAAACAGGGAAACACAGATCTCTAAAGAATGATGAAAGTGGGCTATTTAACTGAAAGAAAAGAAGACTGAAGGGAGAAAATGAACGGTATAAGTATAGAAAGAGTTCTTATACAAAAAGGTGGCCAGATGTTTTCCTGCTCCACTGAGTATACTAACAGAATATTGCATTAGACATTTCATTTATACAAAAGAAGAATTTTTTCAAGCTGATAGGATTCTTGTACTGGTGAGAGGTTGGACTAAATGACCTTTAAAATTCCTCTTCAGTAAGATTCTGTGATTCCAGATTGAGGACTTACTTATCAAAAGAATTGTGAGGCTGCTTGCCGCACGTCTTATAGGGTAAGATGATGAAGCACTGGCTGGTTTGGTTTAGGTGTAGTTCCACCCAGGAGTTACTTCCAACTCTCATAACATGCCTGTGAAGAAGCAAATATAGTGTATGGACAAACAGTAAGTCAGAAAAAATAATCGATGAAAAGACAAATACTACCGGTAAAGTAATGATAAAAACTAGGATTTCTATTTTATACTCTTTCAGTTTGACTGTTGGACAGCAATTCACAATTAGTTTCTCCAATAATATATAAGTGAGGCAATTCATGGGCTAGCTTAGCATTGGTGGCTATGTGTTTTTGGAGGGGTAGAATTAAGTGTATGGTTTCCTTACTGAGTCAGGAGCATTTATGGTCAACTCTAGTAGGTGTCTGGCATATTTCTTACTGTAACTTGACTGGTCTAATTTGGGATCCAGAGACTTCAAACCAAGACTCAGAAAAATGGATTTTACTTAGGGAAAAAAACTCTAGTTTTATAGATGGAAAAGCTATTCTAAAGAACAATAGCTTTGGGATTATTACTGCTTGGATGGATCTAGGCTTATTTTAAAATGTTAAATTAAAAAAAAAGAAAATTAAAGGCTATATGTTGCTCCACATTTTTCTGTACTAGTTGGGCTATTTCATTAAGTTCTACTACATGGCAACTCAGGATGCTTTCTGTAAGTACTAGCTCCTCTGACTGTAGTTGTCATGCATTCCCGTATCTACTAATTAGCTCCACAGCTGGGTTGTGCAATTTCCTGAGCCGCATCACTTAGACAGTTTCCACATGTTCCACACCAGCAGTTATTTCCCCTTCACGGAGCCCACATGGTCACTTAAAAGTAATTTATCCAGGAGGCTTTCCAGCCTTTAAGTGAATCTGCTAATAACAGAGATTGGCTGACTTCACAATCAGTTATTCTAAATAGATTCAAGTGATAATTTCTAGGCTTGTAGTTTTCAAATTATAGGGAATAATAGGGAAGAGAGAAGAATATCAATTCTGTAAATCTGTTGTTGAAAGTATTGGGGGAAAGTTTCTGAAGATGGCGATTTTGATGGAAAGGCACCTTACAATACCCCATTCATACTCATTTTCCAATTGAATTATGCAAGAAAAATCAACTCAAGCAAAACCAAGCAAGCAAGCAGACACACAAAATACCCCCCAAACAACAACAAAAACCTGACTTCTAAAAAGAATTCACATTATATATTTACTTTTTAAAACAGATCTAGAAACAAGAAGCTGGTTTCCAAGTTTATTTCTACACTTGCCCTCTGAACCCTGTCCTGTTGAAAGATTCAGGATATCAGATTCCGTCCCATAATTTCCTTTCAACAGAACTTACTGTATTACCCACCCATCCCCCAAATATAAATGGCTAAAACAGCTGGCTCTTTCACACACAATCACAAATGAGATACACACACACATATGTATAATATACATCTCTGCATATATAAACACACACTTTGGTCATTTATTTCTTTAATGGAATAAAGGTCATTAATCAAAATACAGTTCATTTTAACAGTTGAGTCTTGACACGAGATCATTATTTCAAGAAAACCCAAGGAGACTAAGCTCCCTTTCATAGCATTGTTTTTTTTCTAAACCTCTGTAGGGTGCATGGCTCTTCTCCACTGAGAAAGGTTGGGACAGCACCATGGAGCAGCCTTCAGTCCTACATGTTAAAAGATCTAAATTCTCTTGGGAGAAGATCTTATACCTATGTTCACTCACCTCACGGAAGAGAAAATTTTGTGTTGTATTTCTGACTCTAGGCTGCCTTAGTTAGCCCTAGGGCAAAGACAACAAAAATATTTACCCTCTTTCATAGAAGAAAAAGCTGAGGTGCAGAGAAATAAAGCTAAATGTATTTTTATTCCAGTGCAGTTTAGTTTCATCTTTTCTTTAACATTTTGCAAGCTGAGAAGAAACATTTTTAAATCCCCTCATCTATGTGAAAACTTTCTTCAGAAAGCTCAAGAGAGTCCAGATTTTTTTTCTTTCATTCTGTGATTCTATGAGTGATAATGAAATGGCCAGTTTATATTTCTCCTTCCTACACACTAGGAAATAGAAGTGTAGAGTAGCAGAGTGACCAGGACAGTGTCTAGGCAAATGAAAGAGAACCTGAGGACCCTGTCCACAACCTACCCAGCCAGCTGAGTAGTCAGTTAACTGTTCCCCAACCACATGTCCTCACCCTTTCTGCTGCTGCCTGTAGGCTCTGCTATGAAGCCAGTCAGCAAATTGGGTGTCAGCCTTGGCCCAACAGGCCAACCAGGGCTTCTGTAACCTATGACCTTCTAGCCTTAAGGAGTTAGGTATATTCATGTCATAATATGAAAAGAATGCCTACAAACCAATAAGAAAAAAACAACCCAATAGAAAAATGGGCAAAGCTGGCAATTTTTAGAAGAAGAAACATGAGCGTTCAACTTTACAAGTCATTAAGGAAATAAAAATTAATACACAAATGAGGTACCACTCTTATCCATCAGTTTGGCAAAACAGAACAACAACAAAAGAAACCCTAAGTGCTGTTGACCATGTGAGGAATTGGGAATGCACACTGCTCATGGGAGGGTAAACTGGTGCAGTCACTTCGAGGAACACCCCAACAGCATCTGGTTAGAGGGGAAAGGCAGAAGCTCTACAGCCCGAGAGCTGCAGCTCTGTGCTGGTGCGTGAGAGGCTCTCTGTGCTTCACAGGGAGGATTATGTACAACAAAGACTGGGTTTACGTTTATTAAAAAAAAAAAGACTAGAAGGATGAATAGCAAATTCTTGACAGTGTTTGTTATTGGAGAAAGAAATATGATTGGGATACTTCAACTTGATATACTGCATACATTTTTATACATACAAAACAAAAAAAAAACTGAAGAAAATATAGAAACAGTGTTATTTATAGTTTTCCTCCATACTTTTCTGCATTTAAATATTTTTCAAAATTGAAAACGAATATAGCCATTTATGAAGTTGACTAGTACAATCAACATACTTTAGTCCTTCTGTAATTTTCTGATTTGCATCTTTCCTGTCCCAAAGCAGTCAGCTTTCCTTTATGATACTAGCAAGTTTTGCCATGACTAATTCACCTGCCTGGAGTTGATTATAAGTTCTGTGAAGGCCTGACAAGGTGAGGAATTATACAAGAGGCTTGATCTTTTTTTTTTTTCCCCTTCATTGCATTTCATAGAGTTGGAAAGTAGCTTCAGGGATCATCTAATATAATATCTTTATTTAAGTGTAGAGATTGAGGCCTTGAGAGGCTTGTTCAGATTCACCTGGCTAATTAAAAGTAGAGTAGGTTTATGGAAAATGGTCTGGAGGTCCCTTAAACAATTACAGATAGATCTGTCATATGACCCAGCTATTCCAATGCTGGGAATATACACAGAGGAATGAAAATCATGCCAAAGGAATACTTGTACTCCAATGTTTATTGCAGCACCATTTATAATAGCCAAGAGTTGGAATCAGCCCAAATGTCAATCATCAGATGAGTGGATAAGGAAACTGTGGTATATCTACACAATGGAATTCTATTCTGCTATAAAAAAGAATGAAATACTGCCATTCGCAACAACATGGATGGACTTGGAGAAAATTAAATGAAACAAGTCAGGCACAGAAAGAGAAATACCACATGTTCTCACTTATTTGTGGGAGCTAAAAATAAATAAATAAACACAAACAAATAAAATGGGGGGGGGGGAAGAAGACACAACAATCACAACAATTCCTTGAACTTAAGACAAGTGAACAGATATGATGTAGGTGGGGGAGGGGAAAGAAGAAGGGGGGAAAGAGGAATGGGTAGAGGGTCATGAAAATCAACTACAATGTATATTGAGAAGTTAAAATTAAAAAAAAAAAAAACGTAGAGTAGGTACCAGAATCTTTGACTAGTGGCTTTTCAGTAACAAAAGCATTGGCATAGCTTTCACCGTGAACAAGCAGGTAAGCAGGTACCCATCATGGGTTTGGCATAGCAGCAATGGCTGTTAGGACAGCAGTAGTTTAAGAGACTAGAAGGACAGAGGTGAGAAGTCTGGTCACTATGTTCAAGAAGCAATATAGCATAGAGGTTAAGAGGTTTATCAGAAGCCACACTTGCCTAGGTGTGTGTCCTGGCTCCACCACTTCCAGCTGTTTTACTTTGGCTAAGTTACTTAACCTCTCTCTGCTACTGTCTTTTTAACTGTAAAAGTGAGAAGAAGAATAGTACCTTTTCAAGGGTTATTCTAAGAATGATTTCTCATATATAATGTGTTCAGCAAATGTTAGCTATTATCACATCATTTGTAGAACAAACTATTGAGGAAACTGAGTATTTAATTATGGTTCTGCCATCTTTTGCCTTAAACCACGTACTTATCCCTCAAAGCTGTCATTCTTTTGTATTTGACTTGGATGAATCTCAGTTTTACAGTCAAGAAAGCAGAATTCAAAAAGGTAAAATTATTTATTTGTCCAGAACAATGTCATAATAACGAGGTAGTGATTATATTTCCTTTTTATTATATTTCACTCCACACTTATTCATCCCTTATGGTACACATGGGGCTCCACCCGGGGGATATGAAGCAGTGAAGCTGCCCAAAGAAGTAGAGGACTCAGGCCTTGGGGGTCTTACTATCCGATACCCATATTGCTTATCGGGATGTGCTCCAATAAGCTACTAGCAAGTTCTCGAAGCTTTTAAAGAAGCAAGTACCCACCCCAAAGTCCTAGTCATTTTGACAGAAATGTCTTGAACCTTAATAAAAGATGATGAAGGAGTTCTACAAGCTGCCAAATTTGTATCTATTATACAGGGAAGGTTTCTAAGTCCAAAATCAGATTCTCTTTGTATGAATTTCTTGAAACTAATGCTATTGTATATTAATTCTGATGTGCCTTTCAGACACCAACCCATTCACCATTGGAGAATTCATTTTCAGGGTTTGTAAGAGCACTAACTATATCTTTATTTGTTCCCAGTGTTTATAGGATACAATTAGCAGTATGTTTATGGAAAAATGTGTAATGTCACAAAAAATGGAAGAAATGCAAATTAAAATGGCAAGGAACCTTTTACTTGTTTTTGCAATCACAAATACATAAAACATCATAATGCCTAATCCAAGCAAGAATGTGATAAAATCAGCAGTGTCAGATCTGACTGGTTAAAGTATTAATTGGTTCGGGTTATGGTTACTGGTTACTGGTTACTGGTTAAAGTATTAATTGGTTAGGGTTATACTTTTGAAAAACATATGTATACGTGGCAATATGTATCAAAAAATATTTGTAACTTTTTTTTTTCCTTTTTCTGTGTCCAGCAACGGATCGCAACCCTCAGTGTCGCCCCCGTACCGGACCGGGACCGGCAACGGGATCGCAGCCCTCGGTGTTGCTCCCATGCCTCGCTCAGCCAGTGAGCGGGAACCGGTCTGTATGTGGGATCCGAACCCTCGGTGGGAGTGCCGCCGCGCTTCCCAAGCGGCACACTATAGCAGTGCGCCACCGGGCCGGCCCCAAAAGATATGTTTCTATAGAGTGGAATACTATACATTTCCTTTTCATGTTGTTCAAAAAAATTCTTTTTACAAATATTACAGTATTTTTTCTCATCTACCTCAGAAAGGATTTATGCTCTAAACCTCAGATAAATTCCTTTGTCAAAGTAATAAAAGGGTGTTTTCAATTGTAGTTTACTTACTAATTTATTCCATAATTTGGGTGTTAATCTTGCTGTCAGATGAATACGATCAACTTTTGGACTCAATTTCTTCCTGTGCAGGGGAGAATTTCTGTACCAAATTCCCACATAATTGCCTCTTTTGCACACACCCACGTTTATTTTCATTTGTGCCTAGCCTTCACAACCTACAATTGTCTAGCTAAATAATGTTTTTTAAGATTTGATGCTTTCAGGTACCAAAATGATTTAGATTTAAAGCTGCAGGTTATTGATTGTGAATCAAACCAGAAATACTTTAACCCCATGGAACCTTAAATCTCTTTTCAGGACAGACGCCTGAAGTTGACCACAGTTTGTTCAGTGTGAAAGTAGATGCTAAGATTAGCCGTTAAAACATGCAGCTTCATGGAAGTGGTATGCACTGTTGCCTAATATGGGGCTATCTTCCCCATTTGCCATTGTTACCTTGATCCAAAATGTCCTTTTTCCTTTTATGCCTAGCTTCCTGCTGTCTACTGGTTGCCATTCCATGCACCATAGTTCTGAAATTTTGCTTTTTAAAATTTTTAAATTTTAAATTAAAAAAATTTTAAAAATTTTGCTTGCCTAGGCTCTCCCCCAGACCTGCTGAATCAGAATCCCTGGAGAAGAGCAGGGGTATTCGTGTTTTTAAAAACCTCTTCAGGGCATTCTGATGTTAACCGTAATTAAGAATGACTCTCTTATTGCCTAGGTTAGAAATCTTTCATTTGTAAATAACTGAAACTCACTCAAAACTACTTTAATGCCACCACCAATAAAAATTTACCATAAGGAATCAGGTGACTCTTACAGAACCTGAAGGCATTGAATACAACTGGGCTCTTAAGAGACCAGAGCCTGGAACTGACGTACTGGCAAGGACCCAAGCAGCTGTTCCCTATTCCCAGGTATATCTCTCTCTCTGCTTACCTACCTTCAAGGCCTCATGGACTCATATCTCTGCTTCTCTCTGCATATCTGCTTTCTTCAGTTTCTCTTTCTTATCTGGCCACTTTCACTGCTTGGTGAGCACATGGCCAAACATGGTTCACCCCTGGTATCCAAGTTTATATGTCCTTAGTTCAGCTTCCCAGTCCACATGGACCAGCATCAATCCATCTAAATTCCAGACAGGCACTGAATGGCCTAGCACAGGTGATATGTCTGTCTTTAATACACTCAGATAACATGGTTTAAACGTGGCTGCCAAGGGCCCACCCATGTGTGGATTAAGATTGGAGGCCGTTAAGTATCTCAAAGTGTGTCTTTATGCTTGCCATATTTTCCATCTTGCCCCTATATCCATACCAAATAACTTTCTGATTTCAGCTTTATTGATGATATTTTCACCTTTAAGGAAGGTGAAAACCGCAATTTTCACATATTGGGGATGATTTAACCTTGCAGATGCAACTAAGACAAACACTAAATATACTGTTCCCTTTCTGTGCCTAGTTCTCCCTCTTATAAATATGAATCAGTCTAAATGTGGAGAAAATTAGAGCCTTGGGAAATCTGCCTCTTCTAAGTGGTAAAAGTTGAAAAGTACTAGAGTAAGATAGCAATCTAATGGCACAGTCATTTTCTATAATGTATGTAATTTTAATCATCACAATAAAGAATGCTTGAAGGAGCTGAGGTAGTTTATCATAGACAATGCTGAGAATGTGACCTTATAATGATCTTTTGCAGAAAAGTCTGCTGCTTTTTTTTTATGTCTACACAAGGTTAAGGAAAGAGGAAACATTTTTAGGAGTAATAAAACATAGTGCCTGGAACATGGTTACTATTCAATAGTATTTTACTAATAGTGTTTACTTAGAAATATTTATCAGAGATAACTTACAGCTGGTTTTGGACCAATGGAATGAGTTACCAGGGAAAATAAACTTTTTCTTTTTCTGCTTTTTTTACCATCTTACCACATCTTACCACCATCTTCATATATGGAATCACCAAAAACATCTTATGATATCTGACTCTCTTAAGAGATCAAAATCTGGTAGGGCAAGTATCATACAAAAGCAATGGGCAACACTCTGCTTTTGGTGCTCAGAGATCTCCACTTGCTTTTTCTTGCCTCATTTTATTCTTATAGCTTAAGAAGGAGACAAAAGTGTTCACTTTTTTTATGTACAGTTAGAGGGTCAGTCACTTCTGCAATTTAAAATTCTAAATTTTGCTGATATTTTCACCTTCAGGGAAGGTAAGAAGCAAGAATCTCCACATATCCACAGTGATTGTAATTTAACCTTGCAGCTGCCACTAACATGAGCTGGACAGAGAATTTTAAGGTAAAGCACAATGTTAATGACTAGATTCAAACTGAAAATGAATTTGATATATTTAAAGAACAACAAAAACCAAGGTGACTGTATTTCAGTACACTTTACTGCAAAAACATGCACAATGGTAAATCACAGAAACATAGTGAAGGTTGGTAGTTGATTAAATGATACTATATCAGAGTAGCTTCATCATTAAATGACACTGTGTCATTTATGGGATAATTGGCAATTCCTAGAACATATCTTATAGCATTAAAGTGGTAAGGCGCTCATAAAGTTTTGTAGAAGTCTGAACCTTAATAACTTAGGTCAAAGCTACAGTAGAAGCAATCTATAAGTAATGTTTTAAAGTAATTTGTAAGTTTATGATAAATACAAGTGACAGATCCAATGGAATTCATTGGCTAATGTAATTGAGAAGTCTCAGGGGTGGGTTTCTAACAATGTCATCATTGTCTCAATTGATCTTTTCATCTGTCTGCTCTCTCCTCCCATTGGTTTTATTCTCAGCAGGTTTTGCCACATGGTAGCAAAGGAGCTTCTCTAGTCCTTATCACTTAAGATCTCAGAAGGTACAAGAGGTCCTTTTTCTTTCCAACTTTAAGTCATTACCCCCCAAAAGAGTCCTACTGGCCCACTGGATCACTTATCTACCCCTGTGGCAGGAAGACAGGTCCCTAAAGGTGGAGCTGGGGCACTTCTCCAAGGGAGAGGAAGCCTTCTGTTATCAGATGAGGGGCAGGGATATTGGGCAGGCAGCTAGAACACATGTCCACCATTACGTTACACAATTGATCATTGTGCACTTTCACATCCTGTGGCAAATGAAAAACCTTTACTAATGGAAAAAAAATGATGGCTTGAAATACTGTATGTAGTGGAAGAAAAAAAATTCAAGGTGCTTTTTGATATTCTCTTTAACCCCCCCAGGGTCAGAGAGAATTATTACTTCCTCTTTGCTCCCCAGATAGTTTGGTTATCCCTCTACTCTATCACATGATTATCTTCCTTCTATAGGCCTATCTTCCTGAAATAGGGTATGAACATGTGAAGATAGAACTTTGTCTTTTATCTCTTTATTTCCAGTGTCTAGTCCAGTACCTGGAACACAGAAGCCACTCTTCGCTTACTGAATGGAATTGAAGCCTATCATATCTATTGCTTAAGTAAAAAAAGAAAAAAAAAATTGCTAGACAATGGTATTAGGGGGAAAGTCCTTATTCTCTATGAGGAAGGGTTTTCCCTAAGCCACTCTTGGCCTCTCTCTGCTTCTTCATCATTCCTCCTTAGAGAAAGTGGAATGATGAATCTGATTGGTGAGTCTGAGACAAGGAAAACTTCTCACATGTTGTCTTCCACCAGCTACAGAGGCTTGGGGGCCACTGCCTAATCCAGTTCTGGGGATGCCCACTATGCATCTTCGCTTTGCCTCTCACCTCCTCTCTCTCTCTCTCTCTCTTTTTACTGAAGAGTACCTTGAATTTAATGAAGAAAAGAAATCTTTACTATAAAGTGCAGCAGAATAGGAGCAAAAATTTGAAAAGTTTATCCTTGTCACCATGTGGGAGGACCCTTGGGGGAGCAGACGATTTAGTAATAGTTGGTACTTAGGACTTCCAAGTCTTGTAAGCTCGTAAATGTCCATGTTTCTCCTAATGGTATTTGTATAATTTTTCGAAATGTTCAGTTTGGGGTGAATACCAGCAGGTACCCAGGGGTTCCTGCCCTTGTCATTCTCTGGATACTTGCCTCAGATCTACTCAGGCAACAAGTCCTGGAGACCTTACCTGCTCTCTGTCTTTAAAATATATCTAGCCCTTGCTTTCCATTTCTGCTGCCTTTTTTTTTTTAATTGTAAATTGACAAATTGTAGTTGTATATGTTTATGGGGTACAAAGTGATGTTATGATTTATTAATGTAATGTGGAATAATTAAATCAAGCTAACTGAGATATCCATCACCTCAAATACTTATTTTTTGCAGTGAGAACATTTGAAACTTACTCTCGTAGTAATTTGAAATGTACAATATGTTATTTAATATATTAATCATGCTGTGCAATATATCTCAAAGTAAAAAAAACCAAACTCATTCCTCTGGTCTAATTGAGGCTTTGTACCCTTTGACCATCATCTCCCCATTACCCCCAACTCCCAGCTTCTGGTAACCACCATTTCAGTCTCTGCTTCAAGTTCAATTGTTTTAGATTCCACATATAAGTGAGAACATGCAGTACTTGTCTTTCTGTGCCTGGCTTATTTCAGTTAGCATAGTGTTCTCCAATTCCATGTATGTTGTCACAAATGACACAATTTCTTTCTTAAGACTGTATCGTATTCCATTGTGTGTATGTACCGTATCTTCTTTATCCATTCATCTTTTGACGGACACAGGTTGGCTCCATAACTTGGCTATTGTAACTAGTGCTGCAGTAAACATGGGAGTGCAGACATTTCTTTGACATACTAATTTCAAATTTTTCGAGTAAATACCTAGAAGTGGGATTGCTGGATCTATGGTAATTCCATTTTTAGTTTTTTGAGGAACCTCCATACAGTTTTCCACAATGGCTGTACTAATTTACATTCCCACCAACAGTGTATAAGGGTTTCCTTTTCTCCACATATTCACCGACAATTGTTATCTTTCATCTTTATTATAGTAGCCATTCTGACAGGTATAAGATCTTATTTGCTTGTGGTTTTAGTTTGCATTTCCCTAATGATTAGTGATGCTGAGCATTTTTTTATATATTTTTTGGCCATCTGAATGTTTTCTTTTGAGAAATGTCTATTCAGGTCTCTTGCCCATTTTTTAAATCAGATTATTTGTTTTCTTTCTATAGAGTTGTTTGAGTTCCTTATATATTGGATTTTTTTAAAATTTTGCTCTTTTTTTTTCTTTGACTCATTCATATGTCTTGCTTTTTTTATTGAAACATAATTGTACATATCTGTGGCGTACAGTGTTGAATATCAATACCTTTGTGCAATATGTGATGTTCAGATCAGGATATTTACTATATTTATCATTATACAATGTAATTGTTTTTGTGGTCCTTTACCAATTTCTCACTAAACTCCCCCTCCCTCTCTCCTTGTAGATATGTTCTCCCAATCTATAGGTTGTCGCTTCACTCTCTTAATTGGTTCTTTTATTCTGCAAAAGGTTTTTTTTGTTTTTTATTTTTAAGTTTATTAATGTTATTATTTTTTTTTTTTACATTCTATGATGTTGTGGAGCAGTTGGGGGGATGGGGAGAGGGAAAAGGGGAAGGAAATAGGGTGGGAGAAGGAGGAAGGAGGAGGGAAGGAGTTGAGGTCTGTGGCATCCCCCTCATTCCTGCAGGGGAGACTGGGGGGCTTCCAGTGATGACTTGGTCATTGCCATTGGTGCAGATGTCAGGGGGTGTGGCTGAAGCCCTCGCCCTCCACTGCCCTGGCTTGGGAGCCTGGGGCATTTCTTGCGGTAGTTTAGTGGTTGTAGCGAAGCTGGTTGTGAGTGTTGGGGGTGTGTGGCCGAGGTCCGAGGCCCCCCACCACCCCAGCTCAGGAGAGTTCAGGGTGCTTCCTGTGGTGGCTTGGTAGTCATTGCTGGACTGTTTGTGGGTGTTGGGGGGCATAGCTGAGGCCCCCAGCCCTCCCCACTCCCTGGCTTGGTAGCCCAGGGGACGTCCAGTCCTTCTAGGTTTTATAGGTGTTTTTTGGTGATGTGAGACCTTTACTAGTTAATATCAGACTTTGTCTCTGGTGTGTGGGTATTTTGTTTTTTCTTCCAGTTCTGTGTTGGATTATTTGCTGTCCCCACCACTTAAACTCTGCACTGGAACTAATTTGTTGTCCTTTGCTTACTTCTAAAATGGAGGAACTTCCTGTAGGGACCAGTACTTGAGCTGTGTGGTTGAGTTAAATTACTACTTTGCTGCTGATTCCATAGGGAAGGCTTTTTGTGCAGCTTAGGTTTGAATGGTTGACTTCATAGGTACTTCTGGGTCTTGTGAGATCCAGTGCATCTGGGTTATGTGAAAACTCTGGTGCGGTCCCGAGTCTTTTCAGCAAACTGCACCCGCTGCAGTTCTATATTCCTGACCAGTCTCCACTGAGTGGTCCTGTGCTGATTGGGGGGCAGATCAGCTGTCCTTGCTGTGCCCCAGTGTTTCCCCAGTGGCCTATCTCCCCCACCACCCATACTCCAAACACTTCCCATAGGACAGGCCATGCGCTGGTCCCTTGCAATGACTCACCGGCCTCTGAGTGGCTCCTTTTTTTCAGTTGTTGTGGCTCTTCGCTCCTATGTGTGTCCATGGGAACCCTCTTAATAGTCTTGCTGGCCTGAGGGCCACCAAGGCCCTCTTCTCCCCTGTAGCCTCTAAGCAACTTTATCCAAAGGGCACAGCTGCAGCTTTTGCCAGCTCCTGCTCTGGGTGCTCAGCAGCTCCAGCCTGGAAGTGGTTGGGATTCCAAACAGTCAGAGCAGTTCTTTCTTTCTCTCATCATGGCTTCTCTCACCTTCATGTACTCCATAGGTCTCTCCTCCTCTTCCCCTGAGCTCTAGAGGCCCCAGCTTGGCTGTTATTGCTTTTTAATAGCTGTAAATTGGTTGATTTGTGGGAGAGAGTGATTCTGGGGACTGTCTATTCTGCTGACTTGACCAGAAGACAGAAGTTTTTTATTTTGATGTAATCCTTTTCGTTAATTTTTGCTTTTGTTGCCTGTGCCTTTAGTGTCAGATCTAAAAAAGCCATTGCCTAGGTCAATGTCTTGTAGTTTTTCCCTTTTCTATCTCTTTTGATAGGTTCAGAATTCAGTTGTAGAAAAGAAGTATAATTTAATAGTTTTTTCAAACCTCACAAAAGGATTTCAGAAAGAGCTTAATTTGTCTTTGGATATGAGCAGAAAATAGATTAAAAACTAAATATCTTGGCATTTTCTATATCATTTATTTATATCTCATCTTTTTCCAAAACAGATTTAAGGTGGCTTTATCTTTGACAAGGCAATCTAACCCATGACACTCAAAAGCCACAAGAACAGAAAAAGAAGTTTCTAAACACCCTGAAGCACAACTTCATTTGATATTGTTTCCTAGCCTAGAATATAATCAGGAAGGCACTGATTCTTTTTTGTTGTTGTTTTTAATCAAAAAAGATCCTATTCTTCCTCCTTTATTCCTTCTAATGGTGAATAGCTCCACTAGTTACCCAGTCATCAAACCAAAAACCTGGGAATCAACTTAACTTCTTCTTCTCTCTGCTGCTCCTTCCCCGAAACATGCACTCAGTCACCAAGATTTCCTCCTTGATACCTTTCATATCCAGCCCTACATCCAGTGTCTCAATTCACACCTAGAATTTCTCTCGCCAGACGAGTCCAGCAGTTGCACTTCATAGTCCTTCATTCCCTCTTCTGCACCATGCCAAAGTGTTCTTTCTAAGGTAACAATGTGATTGTGTTACCCTTGTACTTGAAATCCCTTAGTGTCTTTGAGGATTCAGTCCAAACTCCTTAGTATGCACACAGGGACCTCAAGGGTCTGGCGACTGCTAAATTCTCCAGCCATATCTCTCTGAATGGTTTCTCTCTTGGCCTCATTTCTCCATCACCCCTCCTCCCCAGATCACATACACTAGAGCCATTGTGAATTGCCCAGAGTAGCTCTTACAGTCTGGACTATTTCACATTTTTGGGTTACTTTTGCTGCTCCTCTGCCTATAACTTACCCCCTCCCAACTTTACCTCCTCCCAACCCCCCCAAAGCTGGCTCAGCTTTAAAGACTCAACCAAAGTGCCACCTCTTTTCGAGTCCTTTGTCACAGCTCACCCTCAGGAAGAAGCAAACACTCTCTTTGTGTTCTCTTCCATGCTTGTAGTCCTCAACACATTTTTTTTCATGAATTTTTACAAAGTATTTACCTTCACTAGACTGAAAGATCATAGGGACAAAGTCCAAGTCATGCCCCTTCTGTTGTCCCTAGCATATAGTACCTGACAGTTCAGCAATATTCTGTAAATGTTTGTTGACTAAATGTATACTCCTATGCATGAAAGATTAACAGTTTAGGAATTTCTATTAGCAGCATTATACTTCCTATAACTTTGGGGAAATAGATTCAGCTGTTCCCACAAAATAGTTGGGAGTCCCCTGTTGCAAAGATTTGGCTTTACGAAGCAGGCTTGTGAACAGCAGCAGGCTGTGCCTACGGTAGTTCCAGCTACTGATGTTAGCAGCCTTTGCTCCTTATAGAGTGCAGAGAGCTGATGGTTACTTTTCATCTTTATTGTAACACCCCCACACAGAAAGATCACATGGGAATCTAAGGCAGGGAATATCCTTGTGGTTTGAGAGAGCACTTTAAAGCTTTAGAGAACCTCATCTTTCTGGAGCAGTTTAAATATGCACCTTCCCAGGGCAGGGATGAAATAAATCAATTTGCTCCATATTCCAATCCAGGCTCTGAAAATCAGTGAGGCAAGAGAGTTCTGCCAAGAAGTGAAGAATGCTAGTAAAGTCAGCAAGTTCAAGTGACCATTGCATGGTTCATGCTCTGGGAAGGCACAGACAAAAGTTAAGTGAAAAGGACATTACCTGAGAGTTTACAGTTCAAAGATGTTAATGATCCTGAAACTAATATACCATCTGTGACAGGTTCTGATTATAGATGTAGACTACATATATATATATATATATATATATATATATATATAT